>NC_073745.1:104565061-104583821 GCF_029784135.1 Toxorhynchites rutilus septentrionalis
TATTGATTTTTTTTTTGAGGATTTAGAGATTCAGTACTACTATAATTCGTATTTAAATGTGTTCCTACGCCTTTTCTAGATATGTGTGATTTTTTCAGATAATAAGATAATTCTCCTTTATGGTTCACTATAAGAGCTATAATGAAAAAATGAAGTTGCTCACAGTAGAGAACCGAGTTGAGGGTCTGGCCATAGTT
This sequence comes from Toxorhynchites rutilus septentrionalis, assembly GCF_029784135.1. Lineage (NCBI taxonomy): Eukaryota > Metazoa > Arthropoda > Insecta > Diptera > Culicidae > Toxorhynchites > Toxorhynchites rutilus. Next base: position 104,565,259 of record NC_073745.1, read on the forward strand.
GAGCAGCTCATAGTGGATGATTCCCTTCCAATCCCACCAAACACACAGCAAAACCTTCCTGGCGGTCGATCCGAGCTTGGCGATGGTTTGGGTCGACTCACCGCGCTTCGACCCACTTTTTTCGCTTTAGGTTGTTGTACGTCATCCACTTTTCATCACCAGTCACCATCTTCTTTAAAAATGGTCGAGTTCATTCCGTTTCAGCAGTGCATCGCATGCGTTGATTCGGTCTAAAAGATTTTTTTGCGTCAACTCGTGTAGAACCCATACATCCAGCTTTTTTTTGGAATCCGATCTTCTGCAAATGGTTCCAAATGGTTTTATGGTCTATACCCAGTTCCTGGCCAATCGAGCGAGTGCTCACATGCCGATCTACTTGGATGATTTCAACGACTTTATCGGTTTTCACGACGATTGGCCTTCCAGTACGGGGTGTATCTTCGACAGCCACTACACCAGAACGAAATCGATCAAACCAACGCTGTGATGTGCGAATCGTTACAGTATCGGGTCCATAAACTACACAATTTTTTTTTCGGCCGCCTTTGTTGCAGTTTTACCCCGCAGGCAGTAAAAACGTAAAATATGGTGAATTTCTTGCTTGGTGGACTCCATCTTTGATGCGCTATAACTTGAGACTGAATAGGACAATCACAACACTGTCAAAACGACACTTGTAGCACATATTGTCGTCTTTAAATAGCCGTATAGTATGACCTGATGCGATAAATACAACAAAAGATATGTTTGAGTGTTGCCAAATATTGACAATATAGGACATTCTTTTTCCCCAACCCAATATTTTCAGACATAATTCTCGTTCAAGATTTTCCAACCACTGGAAAATAACATGTTTCTCCGTTACATGTAATAAATTTTTGATACCGAAAATATGATAGAATAAAGAGAGCCTGTTGAGAACGCCCCTTGTCAGCAAGCACACCTCTAAAATATTACCGTGATAGCAACTGACAGATGATGGATGACTGAACACATTTAGCGAGAAGAATATTCTATTAAAAATCCACCTTTTGTGCCAAAGAATTCTTAGAACTGAACTCTAGTGCTCTATGCCTAAATTTATTGTGTTGTATATTTTCATAAAGTGTTTCATACAGAAAACCATATCCACTAAAATTGTGTTTACCAATACAGTGAGTTAAACATTAATAGTTGTAATTAAATTGGAAATACAATCAATTTATTATTGTAACTAGGCTAGGTTAAGTGCTTTGTGCCAAAGCTCATCTCCACATTGTGAATTCTGCTTTGTTCACGGGTTTTGCTCAAATTGATATAAAATTCAATTGTTTCACTCGGGCTAAGCGATAGGAAAATTATAAAACGTGAGTTGAATTGGAAATCATCAAACTGCATTCTAACCTGTAAAATTAATTTTAGGAAATTTTAACGTAAAACACAAATAAATTCGTTGAAAATTTCGGAAACGACTTTCTCTTCGTTGCATAAGCAACATCTTAAAATTTCGTTTTGTCCGGACCAAGTGCATCTCCCGAAATGCAGCGTACGCAGACATCAGAAGATGACAGCATACTTCAAAACTGCCCGCTCTGTGTATTGCCAGACATCAGCCAAATGGTTAGGTGCGATAAGTGCCGACGAAAGTTTCATTTTTCATGCGTTGGTGTGACCAAAGCGATTGCCAACAACGATTGGAGCTGTCAGGATTGCCACAGCGCCATAATTCCTGCTCCCGTGTCGCAAGAAGCTGTCACACACCCACCAGAGAATTTAACGAATGTCGATTCAACGCCACAGCCAGTAATACCATCTGTAGTCTCGAATTCACAGACGTCAAATATGTCATCATTTTCCTACGGGTTTCCTGGGAGTCAGTTCTACATTCCGCCATGCGGATCCACGCCGTCGATTAGTACGGAATGTCTAAGACCTGCACATTCTGTGCCACAAACGGTGCCAATTATGACAACCGCACCGTCTGCGTCATCATCGCAACCGAATATCGTTTCCCAATTACCGATGGAATTACAACTCCGCTTTTTTGAGGAACAACAAGCTCTTGAAAGAAAACATTTGTTACAACGTTATCAACTGCTGATGGGTGCGCCTTCGGCTGTGACATCGAGTACGTCTATTCCATCGTCTGGATTTTACAGTAGCACAAATACGACAATCCCACCTCAACAACATTCGGAATATCAACCACGACCGACAAATGATTTGCCTCCTAGCGGAATATTTTCTAACCCGCAATCCCAATCCTCACCGGTATACGACCCACTTCACTCTAGAAGACCGGTACAGACCACTGCTAGACCTCAATTACAACCCTCACCAGTATTGTCAGCTCATCCAAACTTTCCATGTGTTAATCCGATCGATCCATTGCAAGGAAGCAGAATCGAAAATGAATCGACTTTGCTCAACAGAAGCCAGATTGCTGCTCGACAAGCTGTGTCAAAGGACCTCCCGGAGTACAACGGTGATCCGGAACAGTGGCCGTTATTCTACGCTACATTCGAGAGCACAACACGTCTTTGTGGCTACACCCTTGAAGAAAACATGATGCGGTTGCAAAAATGTCTCAGGGGCAAGGCCTTGGATGCAGTAAAGTGCCAGCTTCTACACCCGAGGAACCTTGAGAGTGTGTTGGCAACACTCAAAATGTTATTCGGTCGCCCAGAGATAATAGTGCATTCACTAATCCAGAAGGTTCAGCTTTTGCCCGCACCGAATGCTGATAAATTATGTACATTGGTTGATTTCGCCATCGCCGTTAGGAACATGGTGGCAACGATACAAAACTGCAACCTAGAGGAGCATCTTTGCAACATCACTCTTCTGCAAAGTCTTGTGGACCGCCTTCCATCCATGATTCGGCTAAATTGGGCAACATATCGCCAGGGTATACATCGAGCAACGCTCACTGAGTTCAGCGCGTGGCTCTACACACTTGCCGAGGCAGCAAGCACGGTAACGCTTCCGCAAGCCCAAATAGTGTCAGATAAATCTAGATAAATAATAATAAAGAAATAAGAAAAGATGACGGTTTTTTGAATGCACATACTGAATCTGCTCCGAAGCGTAAAGAACATGCCAGCGGTTCCCGTTTGGGTAAATGTTTATTTTGTCGAGGAAACTGTGAAGCCGTGGAAGATTGCAAGCAGTTTTTGATACTCGATCATGCATCCCGATGGAATGCGCTCCGCGAATATAAGCTTTGTCGCTGTTGCCTCGGAAAGCATCAGGGTCCGTGTAAGTCAATCAAAGAATGTGGTAAAAAAGGATGTGCGTACAAGCATCACCGATTGTTGCACAACGACGCGAAGGATAAGCCTTCTTTCCCCTCTACATTACACCGCCAGGAGCCAGGCAGTAGTACAAGCAAGCAAGACGTTACTGAGCATACTTGCAACACACATCGAAGCAACAACAAATCTGTGTTGTTTCAGTACATACCCAACAAAGGAACACGAATCAACACTTTCGCCTTCCTCGATTGCGGATCGTCGTTGACGTTGATAGAAGAAGGGCTAGCTTCGGAGTTGCAACTGGAAGGAGAAAGCCATCCACTTTGTTTACGTTGGACTGCTGATACCTGTCGGTACGAAAATTCGGCCATGAGGGTTTCGCTTGAAATATCTGGTGCAAGAAACGGAAAGCCAAAGTATCGTCTTACTGATGTCTACACAGTGAGGAATTTGAATCTGCCATATCAGTCCCTGTCATTCGACGAACTCTGTACGAAGCATAATCATTTGCATGGGATACCGGTGGATTCGTATTCAGATATTCAGCCTCGTATATTAATCGGTATGAATAACATACGTTTTGTAAACCCTTTGGAAAGCCGCGAGGGTGCAGAGCATGAACCAATAGCGTCCAAGACGAGATTGGGGTGGATGGTTTACGGGACGTGTACTGCCGGAAATAAATCGAATCCGAGCATCGCTCCACACAGTTTTCATATGTGTCATCACTCCTTACAAGATGACGCCGAACTGAATTCAGCGGTCAAGGCTCATTTTGCTCTTGAGAATCTGGGAATTTTCAAACCAGAAAAGTTGCTCCTATCGACGGAAGATGAACGTTCCAGTAAAATGATGCGTTCAGTTACAAAATTCGAAAATGGAAGGTGGCGAACAGGGCTACTTTGGAAATTTGATGACATTCGACTCCCCGACAGCAGGCCTATGGCATTGCGACGACACAATTGTCTAATGAAGAGGATGGAACGCGATTTGAGTTTAGCTGCAACACTCAGGGCAAAAATGGACGAGTATATACAAAAAGGTTACGTTCGAAAGCTGTCGTTGGAGGAACTGCAGGAACACAGGGATCGTATTTGGTTCCTGCCAATATTCCCTGTGTTCAACCCAAACAAGCCAAACAAGATTCGAATGGTTTGGGATGCAGCAGCGACGGTGAGAGGAGTCTCGCTTAACACCGTTCTCATGAAAGGACCAGATCTTCTGATAGCATTACCATTTGTACTGTATGGATTTCGTGAGCGCCCAATTGCAGTATGTGGAGATATCGCCGAGATGTTCCTGCGTATAGTAATGAGTCCGCTAGATCAACATTGTCAGCGGATTATTTGGTGTGAGCAGGATGGTACGATTGCAGAATATGTTGTAACTGTAATGACGTTTGGCGCTAAATGCTCGCCGAGCTGCGCGCAGTTCGTCATCAATGAGAATGCAGCACGATTCACAGCACAATTTCCAGAAGCCGTTGAAGCCATTAGGAAATGTCATTATGTCGATGACATTTTGGTAAGCGTCGACACCGAAGAGGAAGCGATAAAACTGTCAAAGGACATCCAGCACATCCATCTGCAGGGTGGATTCACTATGAGAAACTGGGTTTCAAATTCTTCTGCTGTTTTACAAGAGCTCGGAGAGCCAGGACAGGTGGAGAAGAATTTAGGTGTGGACAATGAGGCAGTACTGGAGAAGATTCTTGGAATGTGGTGGGACACCAGGACCGACACCTTTCGATACAAACTCTCCACTCAACGTAATCAAGAACTTCTATCCGGCAGTAAGCATCCCACCAAACGAGATGTACTGCGTGTACTGATGTCAGTATATGATCCCCTCGGCTTGATTTTTTTTTTTTTTTTATCCAAAATATATATTTTATTAAGGCTCATATGGCGTCAGCCTAACGGGGCCGGGAGTTCAATATTTTGACAATGTTTGCTTAGACTATGTTAGTAATATGTAACCGATTACTCGCGGTTGACTCGAGGTTAGTATTACAAGTGTTCTCATAATTGGTATGTCGCAGTCTTCGATGCTCTGTACGTGTGCCCGACACGGGATACTTCCTATTGGGATGCAGCTGACCATTAATCAGCAACGCCCCCTAGTCTGTACCCCATATCTAGCGTGGTGCGTCTTTCTCGACTCGAGGAATCCAGGATAGAATGGCGGCGCAATCATCAGCTCGTGTAGAGTTGTCATGAGCGGTACAACCTTTGGCTCTTGTTGAATGATCAGTGGACTGCACAACCTTTGGCCCGTGTGTCTGTAAAGAGTGTGTGTGTATTGCCGCGACTAAGTAAAAGTTTATCGATCGGATAGGAGGGATATGAAACGGGGACACAACGAAGGAAACATCATTAAACGTTGACATCGGCGTTTCTGAGGAATAGGTATAGATGAAGCAGAAGATCAGGATCCCGGCTACCTAAGATATCCCGGACGGGGATATCCGATTGTCTGCCTTGTGCTCTCAGTGCTCTAGAGAGCTGAGAGTCCCTCGGCTTGATATCACATTACATGATATATCTGAAGCTGCTATTTCAAGAAATTTGGAGGATGGTATCATCATGGGATGACGAAATTGGCGAAAAGCAGCTGATGAAATGGAAGAATTGGCTACAGCTCCTACCGGAGGTTGAATCCGTGCGAATTCCACGTTGCTATCACCTGTCCCCCTCACGTGGTAGGCTTCGTACGATCGAGCTGCATACGTTCGTGGATGCCAGCGAACTCGGATATGCAGCAGTTTGCTACTTCCGATTCATTGAAGGAAATAAAATCTCGTGTTCACTAGTCGGATCGAAAAGCAGAGTTGCACCGATTCTCCAACGGAGACACTCAGTTCCCGATTGCACTGCCGCGTCAACACCCACTTACTAAATTAGCACTTCAGGAGATCCATGAAAAATATCACCACCAGTGCAATGAAACGTTCGTCAATGAGGTGCGGAGAAAATTCAACATTCCTAGAGTACGTGTGGAATGTGACAGAGTCCGCAGAAAGTGTGTCCGGTGTAAAATCCGTCTAGCTAAACCTGACCCTCCTATGATGGCTAACCTTCCGAAAGAGCGACTAGCAGCCTTCGTTCGACCCTTCTCTTATGTAGGGGTTGATTATTTTGGACCGTATCAGGTCATCGTTGGTCGGCGTACGGAAAAGCGTTATGGAGTTATCATTACTTGTTTGACAACACGAGCAATCCATATCGAGTTAGCCCACTCTCTCTCCACGGATTCCTGCATAATGGCTCTTCGTAACTGTTTCTCCAGACGGGGAACTCCACTGCAAATAATAAGCGATCGAGGCACCAACTTCGTGGGAGCATCTAAAGAGCTCAAAGCGGCATTGGATCAATTTGAGAACAACAAATTGATACGAGAGTTTACTACGGCGTCTACTTCGTGGAACTTCAATCCACCCGCATCCCCGCATATGGGCGGAATTTAGGAGAGGATGATTCAAACCGTAAAAAGGATTCTAGACGAAATCGAGACGCCCTCCAACCGATGAAGTCCTTAGGAATCTTATGGTGGAAATCGAAAACATCGTGAACAGCAGACCGCTGACACATGTTCCTGTCGATGACGAATCATCTCCCGCGTTAACGCCGAACCACTTTTTGATTGGAGCCTCGAACGGCTCTAAGCCTCTAGTGCCGTACGACGATAGTGCTTTGGTTCTGCGGCAGTCCTGGAAAACATCCCAACTACTCGCCAATTACTTTTGGAAACGCTGGGTTCTTGAGTAAAGGGTGTGTCACATCAAATTGCATCACGGAAAAAACGCTGTAGAAATTTAATTTTTAGGAATTATATCTTCAGCTTTCGCTCATAATCAGATAATAGTGTATAGATTACGTTGGCCATGCTTCACTGTCAATTTTTCGTAAATTTGGAAAAATGTCGTCGAACGAAAAAGAGCGTCGTGAATTAATCCTGTGCACTCATTTCGAGAATCCGGAGTTGTCACATCGGGACATCAGTAAGATGCTGGGAATCGTCCAATCCACGGTCAGCAGAGTACTAAAACGATACTTCGAGAACCTAACCATCGACCGGAAGGTGAAGACGGGCAAAAATGGATGCTCCGTCAGTGAAAAAGATCACAAGCGCGTAGTTAAGCAGTTTAGACGTGATCCGAGAAGTTCGGTCCGGGATGTCGCCAATGAGCTGAATTTGTTAAGTTCAGTCGTCCAGCGGACCAAGCAGCGGGAGGGCCTGCGTACATACAAGGTTCAGAAGGCTCCTAACCGCGACGAAAGGCAAAACATGGTGGGGAAGACGCGAGCCCGGAAGCTGTACACCGAAATGCTGACGAAGCCGCATTGCCTGGTAATGGACGACGAAACCTACGTCAAAGCGGACTTTCGTCAGCTGCCGGGCCTGTTGTTCTTCTCCGCAGAGGACAAATTCAGCGTTCCGGAGGAGATTCGCAAGCAGAAACTATCCAAGTTTGCCAAAATGTACATGGTGTGGCAAGCGATCTGCTCTTGCGGAAAGCGGAGCGCCCCCTTCGTGATGACCGGCACGGTAAACGGGCAGGTTTACCTTAAGGAGTGCCTACAGAAGCGCTTACTACCACTATTGAAGCAGCACGAGGGCCCGACCATCTTCTGGCCGGATCTCGCTTCGTGCCACTATTCAAAGGACGTGTTGGAGTGGTACGAAGCCAACGGGGTCACCTTCGTGTCAAAGGAAATGAACCCGCCCAACGCGCCGGAGCTTCGCCTAATAGAGAAATATTGGACGATTATGAAGCAGGCCCTCCGGAAGAACCCAAAGGTTGTCAAATCGGAGGCTGACTTCAAGAGAAAATGGATTTCTGTTAAAAAAAAACTACAACCTGACGTTGTACAGAACCTTATGGACGGGGTAAAGAGGAAGGTGCGAGCATACGGGCTTGGGCTCGAAGTATGAATAAAAAGAAAATGCCAAAAGTTGTTTAATAGTTTTTATTTTACTGTCTAAAATTTTCAAAAGGATCGGTCTACTGGGCGAATTTCTACAGCGTTTTTTCCGTGATGCAATTTGATGTGACACACCCTTTACACTGGCGGTGCTGGACATCGGGGCAAACAAGAGCATGCTGGAACAGGCTCCATCTACTGGGGGGGGCTGTTGAGAACGTCCCTTGTCAGCAAGCACACCTCTAAAATATTACCGTGATAGCAACTGACAGATGATGGATGCCTGAACACATTTAGCGAGAAGAATATTCTATTAAAAATCCACCTTTTGTTCCAAAGAATTCTTAGAACTGAACTCTAGTGCTCTATGCCTAAATTTATTGTGTTGTATATTTTCATAAAGTGTTTCATACAGAAAACCATATCCACTAAAATTGTGTTTACCAATACAGTGAGTTAAACATTAATAGTTGTAATTAAATTGGAAATACAATCAATTTATTATTGTAACTAGGCTAGGTTAAGTGCTTTGTGCCAAAGCTCATCTCCACATTGTGAATTCTGCTTTGTTCACGGGTTTTGCTCAAATTGATATAAAATTCAATTGTTTCACTCGGGCTAAGCGATAGGAAAATTATAAAACGTGAGTTGAATTGGAAATCATCAAACTGCATTCTAACCTGTAAAATTAATTTTAGGAAATTTTAACGTAAAACACAAATAAATTCGTTGAAAATTTCGGAAACGACTTTCTCTTCGTTGCATAAGCAACAGAGCCCTAAATCGAACAATGCCCTCCTCGAGTTTTGCTCTCATCAACACATTCGGTAGCCTCCCCTTCGAGGGAGGGGAGGAGTCTCTGCTCACCATAGAAACGTTTCTAGCTCCCTAAAACCTTCACATGCCAAATTTGGCTCCATTTGCTTGATTGGTTTTTGAGTTACGCAGAAATTTGTGTTGCATTTGTATCGCAGCCTACACCACCCCCCTCCCCCCCTTAGAGAAGGGAGTAGAGTGTCTATCTTCCATAGAAACGTTTATTGTTATGCAGGAATTTGTGTTTCATTTGTATGGCAGGCCCCCCTTAGAGAAGGGGGAGGAGTGTCTAACCACCATAGAAATATTTCTTGCACCCCACATGCCAAATTTGGTTTCGTTTGCTTGATTGACTCTCGAATAATGCATAAATTTGTGTTTCATTTGTATGGCAGCCCACCCCATAGAGAGGGTGGAAGGATTTCGAACTATCATAAAAACCTTCCCCGATCCCAAAAACCCCTACATTCCAATTTTAATGTCGATCGGTTCAGTAGTTTTCGAGTCCATAAGAATCAGACAGACAGAAAGACAGAAAGACAGAAAGACAGAAAGACAGAAAGACAGAAAGACAGAAAGACAGAAAGACAGAAAGACAGAAAGACAGAAAGACAGAAAGACAGAAAGACAGAAAGACAGAAAGACAGAAAGACAGAAAGACAGAAAGACAGAAAGACAGAAAGACAGAAAGACAGAAAGACAGAAAGACAAAAAGACAGAAAGACAGAAAGACAGAAAGACAGAAAGACAGAAAGACAGAAAGACAGAAAGACAGAAAGACAGAAAGACAGAAAGACAGAAAGACAGAAAGACAGAACGACAGAAAGACAGAAAGACAGAAAGACAGAAAGACAGAAAGACAGAAAGACAGAAAGACAGAAAGACAGAAAGACAGAAAGACAGAAAGACAGAAAGACAGAAAGACAGAAAGACAGAAAGACAGAAAGACAGAAAGACAGAAAGACAGAAAGACAGAAAGACAGAAAGACAGAAAGACAGAAAGACAGAAAGACAGAAAGACAGAAAGACAGAAAGACAGAAAGACAGAAAGACAGAAAGACAGAAAGACAGAAAGACAGAAAGACAGAAAGACAGAAAGACAGAAAGACAGAAAGACAGAAAGACAGAAAGACAGAAAGACAGAAAGACAGAAAGACAGAAAGACAGAAAGACAGAAAGACAGAAAGACAGAAAGACAGAAAGACAGAAAGACAGAAAGACAGAAAGACAGAAAGACAGAAAGACAGAAAGACAGAAAGACAGAAAGACAGAAAGACAGAAAGACAGAAAGACAGAAAGACAGAAAGACAGAAAGACAGAAAGACAGAAAGACAGAACCCATTTTCATATATATAGATTTCTTTTAAGCGAAAACGAATGCAATGTTAGTTTTGCCATGTAAATGTTTTTTTTTCGAGAAAAAAAATCTAGCGTGCAATCCTAATATTAGGCTGTCAAAAAAGTCTGCGGTATTTTTTTTTAATTTTCATTTGTTCATAAAATTAGTTACAATCATCTGTTTTAAGTCAAATATGCGCCGTTTTGTTCGATGACTTGTTCCCAACGAGATGCCAACTTCATATACAATCATCTGTTTTAAGTCAAATATGCGCCGTTTTGTTCGATGACTTGTTCCCAACGAGATGCCAACTTCATAATACCCCTGTTATAGAAGCTCGCTTCCTTATTGGCAAAAAACTCGGATAGCCAATTTTCACAGACCTCTTTTGTGGCTAACTTCTGACTACCTAGCTCGTTCGCCATGGACAAAAACAGGTGGTAGTCACTTGCAAGGTCCGGACTATACGGCGGATGCAAAAGAACCTCCCATCCGAGCTCCCGGAGCTTCTGGTGCGTCACCAAAGAAGTGTGTGGCCTGACGTTGTCCTGATGAAAGACAATGCGGCCTCTGTTTATCAAAGATGGCCTCTTCTTCATGAGTGCTACCTTCAAGCGGTCCAGTTGTTGGCAGTACAGGTCCGAATTGAGAGTTTGGCCATAGGGAAGCAGCTCATAATAAATTATTCCTTGACAATCCCACCAAACACGCAACCTTCCTGGCCGTTAATGAGGGCTTGGCCACCGTCTGAGCCGCTTAAGCGGGCTTCGACCACGATCGTTTGCGTTTCACGTTGTCGTAAGTGACCCACTTTTCATCGCCAGAAACCCACTTTTCATCAGAAACGGGTCGATTTTGTTGCGATTCACATGCGTCGATACGGTCAAAGATGTTTTTTTGCGTCAACGTGTGTGGCACCCATACATCGAGCTTCTTTGTGAATCCAAGCTTCTTCAAATGGTTAATAACGGTTTGATGACTTATCCCCAGCTCTTGGCCGATGCTACGGCTGCTACTATGCCGGTCTTTCTCGGCTAATTCAGCGATTTTGTCGCAATTTTCGACGACAGGCCTTTCGGAGCGTGGCGCATCTTCGACGACCTCTACACCAGAACGAAAACGTTGAAACCATCGTTGTGCGGTGGAAATGGAAACTGTATCGGGTCCATAAACTGCACAAATTTTATTGGCAGCTTGAGATGCATTTTTGCCTTTGTCACAGTAGTACTGTAAAATATGTCGGATTTTCTCTTTATTTTGCTCCATATTTGCGACACTATAACTCACGAACGACTTAACCAAACAAAACACTGTCAAGGACTATATAGCGCGCAAAAATACCTTTCCAACAATCTATAGTATGACTCGATACAATGAATACAACTAGAACTACGCGCTTACAACGACACCTCGCGGAAATACCGCAGGACTTTTTTGACAGCTTATATAAAAATCTAGAGTATGAAGTAACATTCCGACCGAGTGTTTTCGAGCGTCGGACGGCATACGTTTGCCTAGTGCATGATGTTTGCCCGGTTTGACGTGGGATTATGCCTAACCCTTCAATAAAGGGCCCCTTTCAATGATTCGGGTGGGAAAAGTGAAAGATTTGGAACATGAATATCTCTTCAATTAATGGATGAATTTTGGTTATAAATACAAACATTAAGAGAAAATATCCCCACCTATGCAAATGGGGTATCGTTACTTGATTCGGGATGCCATCAAAAGCCTTACATAAATCTATAAAAATATAGCCAACATTGATCCCCAGCCAAACCTCGTATTATGAAATTCATTTTAGGCACAAATTCAAACTGATTGCAACTGATGAGATGCTCTTCCAGCAAAAAAAATAATAACAATTTAAAAAAAAAAATGATATTATTATATTTTCCATTTTTGACTGGATGTGAAATTTGCAGTGTCCTTCTATTGTACGAGTGCTGATATGAAACTCAATATAAAGAAGAATACTTTTCCAACGAATAATCAAACTAATATGACCCTATAGCGATTCTCTTATTCAAACAACACAAATTTATACCAGTGTTTTCAATATTACAAAACTACTGAATGCGAAACAGTCTCAATCTAAAATGACATTTGAGTTGACATTTAGCGAGAAATAACATAAAACTAGAATTAAGTTGTGTTTGAACAGGCTCGTCGTATAAAAGCAATTAAATGCCTGATGACAGCGGAACAATGTGAAAACTATTCATATGTAAAGTGTTCCGAAGTCATCTCATTTCCGTTCTTCGTGTAATAAAATACAAATCAGTCCGTAACTGCTACCCACACCAAATGATATTTGCTGGTTGTTGCTTTTTAATGATTACGAGTTTTATTTTTGGAAACAGGCCGATCGTTTCCTTTCTCCAAATTAAAGCCACGTTCCTGCGTGGTTATTTTTAGCACAGTTGTCAACATAAATTTATGGGGTTGTTTGGGTGCACATTTTGAGTCAGCGATGTATTTCATTCCCCACTGCGTTTGTTCCTCCATGGCGTGAGCGTTTCGTCCTGCTTGGAGTCAACATTTACTCAATGTTTTTGCGGAAAAGGGAACCCACCGAACGATGGAGATAATTATCCGTTCGATTACCCAAAGTATACTTACAAAGCATATCGTATGCGCCATTCCCCAAGGTCACCCATTTTGCCGTTAAAACTTAACACGTTCGACGCCCAACGCGACGTTTTTGAGTTTCTTGCAGAGCCCAACTTGCGATTAAATTATTAAATGAAGATCAAACTTAGTTTATAGAAAACTTTTACATGATCTAGCAATGTTGAAGACGATTTTGAAGACGAATTGATGACAATAACACATGCCAAAGTCATATATATGCAAAAAACTGCAGTACAAACCATCCGTACTATAAATTAATAAAAAGTATAGCATAAACAGTATAATATTATGGTTATGATTTAATTTTTTTTCTTCATATCCTATAGTTACATTTAGGTGCCTATACTTTCCAATTTATTTCTAAAAACCCTACTCAAATTGAGCGAGGAAAGTGTCACCCATATCTGGGTGACGGGGCGTCGAAAGTGTTAAGCGCCACAATCATCTAAGAGGCTTAGAAATATGTGCATTACCATACATTTTGGAACTGATGACAGATCACGTTGCTCGGTCTGTGCGAGTAGGCGGCAGACGAAAAATGAAAGAAAAGGCAGAGAGGATAAAAGTTGAACCACCTCAGGAAAGAAAACAAAATAACCAGAGTTATCGGAGACCTTGCCAAGTGTCACGAGCTGGAGATTCGAGTTTTGCGCGAAATATTTTTACTCACCCCCTCAACAGGCTGCAACTATAGCGTAATGATATGAAGAAGATGATGACGACACATGTGGAGATAAGATGAGCTGCGGCATGTGTTGAATAGTAGCATTTGATAGTGGACCGGTTATTACTATCAGCTCGTTCGCCCTCTCTCTCGTGTCTGATAGTTGCTTATCGAAAAATGTTTTAATGACTAACTGATGAAATGCGGAAAAAACGTTAATTCTTGCCGTTCCTAAATGGCGGCGTTCATGAATATCTTGTATCTCCTGGAATGCGAAATGATGTGGCTACCGGATAATAGTGGAATCTATTGATTGTATTTAGTTTAGGTGTCATGCAGAGTTATGGTAATTGGAAGTTGATATCAACAAATTCATAAGTGTCGAACAGATACTTTAACGTCTTATATTCCCTTTTTTCACCAAGGTAATCATTAGCGTATTCTATAAGGTTATGCACCAAAGAAACAAGTTTTGGATAATGTTTAAGTCGCTTTTGACAAACTCATCAGCGAATTTGCATCGATGGGTGTTACAGCAGAGTACAAGCTGTGTGGCATAATTCAGTCTTTTTCCATGCAGTTAACATTGTTTCTTTTTCGTCATCATAAGGGCTTCCTTGGTTCCTTTGAGAATGCATTAAGAAAGGCATTAAACTGACGTTATGGCGAAGCAGGCGTTAAGGTTATGCTCTAAAAAAATATTTGGGGAATACCAAGCATCTTGAATGTCTTACTGAAATGTTATAAGTTATTTAGGTTCGCGTGCCAGTCGCAAAACTGCCTTCAACTAGGATTGCATTTGCGCTAATATTGATCATAATGAAACATTGCTACTGTTTTCGAGGTTGTTGATATTAACAAAAAGAGTTTATTTCGCTTGTTTAGTCATCAAGAAAGTAAATGTTCTGGAATTTTGTATGTGATTAGGTTTTGCTTGCCAGTAGCAAAACTTCCTCCACTAAGGGAGACAGCTGCGCTTATCTCGAGCATGAGAAAGTAATGCAACTCTTTTCGAGGCCAGTAATATTAACAGAAGCTTTTTTTTGAGAATAGCGCAAATGATGAGAAATGTTTATATTCCTAGTAGTTTCAAGCCACCAATGTATGGCTCTGTATGCATGCTATGGCAAACGCTTGTTTGGCGCTTGGTTTACGTTCTACGAACGATGCCGAGAGTTGCGATTCCACTGAGGCAATCCTAAATAACATGTAGCATGATATTTGATACTTGCAAGTGTTGTCATTGTTCTTTCCATGCGGTGCCAAAAATATATTGATGTAGTTATGAGATGTGGAATAATGGTGCTGGTGCAACATGTATATAATCTAGTCTAGCCGAGTCTATGTCAATTGCGAAAACGGCCACTGGAATAGCATTCGAGGTAAATTTTCAATGCAATGACATGAAAAAAATTGCGACATACGATCAGCTAGTGTATTGTTTTACGAGAACAAAAATGAATCATCAATCAATTATCGTCAACTGATTCTACAATGAAAAAACTATTTCAGAGATTATTCTACTAAGCAGTTGTTTCGAAAATTTCACAGCATTATAGAATAATATCCGAAGGTATAAACAAGCGATTTATATAAAATAACAGCGTAGTTCTACGTCAACAATGCGGTCGTGTCTTGGACACAACCTCCTATAATTTTTTTATGCAGAAATCTTTGAGAAGGACATGTTCAAAAAAACTACATAATTATATCTAAAATATTTGAAGTTTTATGTTTATTGAGATATCTCTGCGTTTACTTAACCAACCTTCAAGGCTCACATACCATGACGGGACATCTGAATGATAAAGCAGCTGTTCTGCCCGATATTCTGAGAGAGTGTATCAATAAATTAGTGGTCGAAAAAAATATTGAATTAAACAATTCGAACAGCTGGTACTCTTTTGATCTGCTGCGTCTCAAACGCAACAGATAAAAAGTACAAAAAGTTTATAAGGACTAATTTAGAAAATGATTGGAATAGGTACACCTTCGCGCGGAATATATATTCACAGGTCTTGAAAAGGACTAGAAGTGAATATATACGAGCGAGGAGGGGTCGAGGTTTCGTTACTTAATGTGACATAGGGGGGAGGGCGGGCAACCGTGATCGTTACGTAACAAAATTCCATTTTTATTCCTGAATAAATTCATGCGCCCCTAGCTTCGATTCTGAGAACAAAAGAGGTGTGTTTCCTGAGCCAAGATGATAAAGCACGTGTTGTAATGGACAGTAAGCAGACACCGCTTAATGCATCTCGAATATTGCGTTAATCTACCGAATCATGATTTTGTCATGGCTGGAAAACATAAGCTTATTCCGTCTGTTATCGCAGGATGCAAAATAAAGCTAGGGCACCTCGATCATGCTGAAGTTGCTCTATGCAGTGTTCCAATATACGTTGCAGTTTGTTCAGAAAGGCACTGTTCTTCGAACGCATTTCTTCATGGGATCGATTTTCAAAATATGTGCGAGCTGTCTGAATTTGAGATTATTCGGTACCGAAGAATAATCAAGCCAGTAACCATAATTAATGTGGATGGAGGACCAGACGAGAACCCTCGTTTTAAAAAGGTCATAGATATTTTCGATCTATTATTTTAATCAATTGCAATATTAGTTGCTACAAATTCTTTAGCACGCAGTGCATTCAATTGAGTTGGACTGTCTCTCTTTTCCGGCAATTTAAATACTTCCTCGTGATAAAATTGATCGAACAAAAAGGTTAGACTGAAATTACCTAAAAGGCTTGCAATTTGTATCATTTTTCCATGTCCAAAATAGCTTCCGGCATTCGGAATGACAAATTCGGATCACGTTTTAAAAACCGATCTGCTGATTCGTCCACGATAACTGGTTGCACTTGCAAACGTATTTGTTAAACAAAGAATAAGGAGATAATCAATTTGTTTCAAAAACGAAATAATCGTCTTTAGTCGGCTTGATTAGTATTTTGTTTTCATAAATATTTCTGGAGTAAAAATGATAAAACTACACCGCAGATTCGATAAATTGGAAGAGAAGTGATGATAAAACACTCATGTAGCGAAAAATATCCCAAAAAATTACTCGTTAACTATGAGAACCTTATCTTCTGCAGACGAAAATTTACATCGGGCTGCTCTCTGTAGATTATTTTTTGTTTTTATTAATAAATTTAACAGAAAGCCAACTAAGTGCACACAGTTAGTGCCACGAGCATTGATACACTGTATTGTAAGTTTGTATATCATTTAAATTCAAAATAAAAATGTAATTGTTTTATTGTAGGTAGTCTAAAAACCTCATTTTTAGCGTTACGTAATTTGTGTACGACGCCTTAAATGTTGGCAAAACAAAATACATGCTAATTTCTTCAGTAAACTCCAGTATTGACGTAAATTTTGAAATGGATGGTGAGACATTAGAACGCGTGAATGAAATCAAATGCCTAGGAGTTATCATTTTTTTTTTTTTATAAATTCGTTTATTTTTACAGGCTCAGTTACATAAGTTTAAAGGAGCCGAAATCTTGAATATATTTTTAAAACTATATATATGAACAATTTTCTTAAATCTATGGTTAGTAATGTGGGAAACCGATTACTCGCGGTGGACTCGAGATTAAAAGGGTGACATATTTTTCTCAGGAAAAGGATGGGGTATAAGGAAATTATTACAATGTTGATAATCACACACACTCAATTCTTAAATCTATTCGTACATCTGTTGTGAATTTACATTTCATTCTCCTGTTTATAGCAAGCGGACCAAGGGAGTTATCATTGATGACAATTTAACTTTCAAGTCTCACATTAATAATGTCATCAAGAAGATTGCCAAGAAGTAAGGCGTTTTGTGTCGTTTGAAAAAAGAACTGACGGTGAACAGTAAAATTAAATTGTATAAATCATTGATCTCACCACACATAGACTTTTGCTCGTCGATCCTATTCCTTGCAAACAATACACAATTAACGAGATTGCAGCGTTTACAAAATAAGATTATGCGTTTGATTTTAAGATGTAGTAGATACACTTCCTCTAATTTGATGTTGGACAATGAACATTGGTAGAAAACTGACACATGATGATATTTATATATATATATATATATATATATATATATATATATATATATATATATATATATATATATATATATATATATATATATATATATATATATATATATGGTCATATGGTCTGGAGTGGAAACTGGAATTGGGATAGCTCATTCGGAATTATCGTAAACTATCTTTTATCAGATGGTTATATCGATTATTTCTGATTGTAGCAGATCTCTTTTATGTTCTAAATAGAAACTTTTAGATATTGGGTTCAATTTCCAATCAGTCAAGGATCTTCCTTGGTTGGAAATTTTCTTGACATGCCTTAAAAAAACATTGGGCCTGAAGTTGAGACTAAAGGGTGTGTCACATCAAATTGCATCACGGAAAAAACGCTGTAGAAATTTAATTTTTAGGAATTATATCTTAAGCTTTCGCTTATAATCAGATAAGAGTGTATAGATCACGTTGGCCATGCTTCATTGTCAATTTTTCGTAAATTTGGAAAAATATCGTCGAACGAAAAAGAGCGTCGTGAATTAATCCTGTGCACTCATTTCGAGAATCCGGAGTTGTCACATCGGGACATCGGTAATATGCTGGGAATCGTCCAATCCACGGTCAGCAGAGTACTAAAACGATACTTCGAGAACCTAACCATCGACCGGAAGGTGAAGAACTGCAAAAATGGATGCTCCGTCAGTGAAAAAGATCACAAGCGCGTAGTTAAGCAGTTTAGACGTGATCCGAGATATTCGGTCCGGGATGTCGCCAATAAGCTGAATTTGTCAAGTTCATTCTTCCAGCGGACCAAGCAGCGGGAGGGCCTGCGTACTTACAAGGTTCAGAAGGCTCCTAACCGCGACGAAAGGCAAAACATGGTGGGGCAGACGCGAGCCCGGA
>NC_073745.1:105331821-105411821 GCF_029784135.1 Toxorhynchites rutilus septentrionalis
TACAATTTAGTTTCTTGAAGAATTCTTTGTTTTATTTGTATCTAGAATTCATAATAAATTCCATAAGTAGATTTTTTATTATTGTTCTTTTATGATTGAATTGAGCATATATCGAGAGTTTATTTTGTTTTACACGGTTTTACATAGCAAAATCGGAGATTTCATTCTACACGGTTTTATCGGGAACCTATCTTCAGTGTAAACCGAGGGATAGTTGTATTGTCTTTGACACTTCACTAACTCGTAAAACGTAGGTCAATGGTGTGCCGTTCATTTCGTTTGCACCCTGAAGTGGAAATGGGATTCAAGCCGAAAGTTGTATGTGTTTGTTATGAACTCGCTCTGATGAAAATTAAACTCGAATGCTGTGCAGCGCATGTTTTTTGAAAACTGCGTACAAAACAACATTTTATAGCAGAAATGTTGTGGTTATGGCTCATTCGGTGTGAAACATAAGTTGTTTCTCGAATCACGTTTAGGAATTTCATCTCACAAACATGTTCTTCATTTTGAAATTTTCATCATTTCAGGCCCAGGTGAATAGCTAATCGTTATGATGTTGTTTAAGGTATCCCGTAAAGGATATAAAATAGATTTATTAATACAGTTCAGTGTTATCTTGAAGGAGTCTTAAATACTAGTACATAATAAGTTATTTTCATTTTGATTCGGATCAATTTCATGACACTGTTACGATTTTAATAAAATGCTTTATCACGCAATCTTTCGGCTCCCTTCTGTGCGTTTTCCATTTTTTTTCGTTTCACTTCCAGAGGTTTCACTTCTGCTTCCTGTAACCTTTTTATTAACTTTGATTGACGTAATTTTTTTTCTTCTGACTTTCCTTGTCTTCTAAATGAAGAGAATCAGAATTTCGAACTCGTTGAATTAACTAGCTCAACATTTTTATTGAATCTATTCTTCCAAAGTGAAGCATATCATAACAAATTTATCACATAGCACAACCGTTTCCTCCCAAATGTTTTCATAGAAACATTCGGTATTAATGGAAAAATCCCCTCAATGCTGGTGTTTCTACACGATAGGCAGAAGACCATTTTCGGTAAAAAGTTCCGCAAACCTATCCTTTCCAAAAATTGGGGCTTCCTATGTTACAGATGATAGTAATATTTTCTGTAACATAGAAATCTTTTTTATAAACCATGAAAATTGTCCAAACTCCGCTTGTGGGTAAATATCTGCCAAATGCTAGTGAAAGCAGCACGAATGTAAAAGCCATCTACTTTTGCGCTGTTTACCCTTCGGAAAGATTAAGTTGTACTGAAAAATCTAGAGATTCAAACTAGTCTAATACATTGTTTTGGTATCATTAACTTTCTAATTGCTGCAAAAATGAATCAATTCTATTTTTTTCCAGATTGGTGATGAAATTCTCTGATATCCCCCGATTTTCAATATTTTTCAAGGTAGTCGACACCATATCAAGGAGTTTCCCCGATTCTGTTCCACACTTCCTGAAGTCCGATTCTAAGATATGGCTAGTATGCGTTCCCTTAAAAGTTCATTCCCGAATTGTTGCGTCCTTAAAACAGATCAAGAAACACTCCACCATCGTCTTGCAGCTGCTGCAAAGTTAATCTTCCCATTATTGAACTAATCAGAACATTCAATTCCATTTACATAAGTTCAAAAAGTGTTAGGAAACATTGAAAAGCTAGAGTGTTCAAAGTAGTCCGATGCCCGACCCTGTAGATGGGCAGCATCGAGCCCGAAACCGATCGACTAACATCAAGGTAAATTTAACATCCTTTTTACGTATGTAAGAACAATAAGTGATGTGTCCTGTCGCGTCCCGCGTATAGTATTGCGTAAGAAAGAGAAGTTCACACTAAACAATCAAATTATATTAGAAACAAAAGCAATTGATGTTTAACCATCTTGAAACAAAAAAACACATTAAACAATAAATATAACATTCATCTCATTCGTCCGATACAAATTTTTCTCTAGATAGAAGAAAGAAGAAAACTGTTAATTGATTTTTTTTGTTAATAAATCAGCATAGATAATCTGGTAAGCACCTGCTTGCTGGTTTTGAGAGGGTGGGCTTACAGTTTCATTGTTGAATGCTCTTCAGACCCTAATTTAGTAAATGATTGATTTTTTATCTCATCGCCAGACAAAATATATCAATTGAACATCATTGAAGCCATTATTCTTACCCCTTTCACGACTCTAGTCAATATTTTTAATGATGAACGAATTCGCATTGGGCAGCACATTGAATTCATTAGACAATGTTGTATTTTCAGAACCCTGTTCGAACCTTTGAATTATGTCCAATTTATTTTTAGTGTTAAATATTTTCGTGTATTTCAACTCACTTTGAACAGTGAATGTTTTCGAAGTGAAACAAACGATACTTCAAGTAATCAAGTAATCTCAAGCTCAAATTTCTGTTTTTGTGAGTATCCGAAAATTTCAATCAGTTGGGCGTGAACAGATGTTCACAATTGATTTAATCTTATCATACACAACATAGACAATTTACGTTTGTAGCCACTGACATTGACACACACACACACTATGAGTGAAATTCGAAATTGTCGCAATAGAAAACGTTTTGTTGGAGTAAATAGAAGCGATAATGTATCGTTATAGGGAAAGGTCGCTATAGAGAAGTGTTGCAAAAAAGATAAGAATTTCTAAGCGATTTTGAAGGGATCTTTGGACATGTCGTTATACAGAGAGATTTGTCGCTATAGAGATTGTCGTTATAGAGAGCTTTGACTGTAATTATTTTCCACAATCTGACCAAAAAAGCCACTGATAGGGGATATTCACTTGGAGTCAGGCCCGGCCTGCATGAGTATGTCCCACTTAAGCTTTCACATTTTTGCCAAAAGACTAAGTAGAAGTAACAGCGGCATGCAGTAAATCAAATATTTTAAAATGTTTTCCTAATTTTCACCGTCTGATTTTTTTATGAAATAGATGATTAATAAAATCGTACATTTAAATTCATAGGACTAATCATATCAACATCTGTTCTATTTAAAGAATTATCCAATTTCGGATAAAATTCGAAATGTCTAAGATACAATTACTATTAGTATTTTTTCTATATTTTATTTTCCAAGCTTTTGAGGGTGTCGTGAAAAAAAACTACGTTTTTAGCCATACCTCTTATAGTGAATCTTATAGGGATTCAGAAAAATTATTTAATTTTCAAATTTGCAACAATACTTTTCATAGCGCTGGTGATAAGATTTGAGGCTCTTTTTAAGAATACACGAATACAATACAATAATAGACTTTAGGAAAATTAGAAAAAAATGCTAGAAAATCACAAAGAATTGGAAAAAAAAAATTAAAGTTTATTAGATATTTTCGGACCGCGCAGTTCTCGAAATATTCTTAAAAAAAAAGATCATAAGGGTTCGAAAAAAAATCAAAATTTCTTATTTAGTACCCTATACAATATTTTCCATAGGGGCACTTTTTACTTCCATACCCAGCAAGGTTCTTTGGCATGAATTGCGTCCAATGTAAGCAGTAAAATTATTCTGAATGATTTCTCATATTCAGGGTAAAAGAAATGACACCTACCTTCAATGCTACTGATGATAATGATATCCTGAGCGAGACGTTATTCCAGCTCTGCATAGCAGAAGAATCATCTGATTGGCAATAGCACATTTTCCCCATTGCCATATGAATAACAAAATTATGTTTATGTATTACGTAGCAAATCTTATTGAACAATTTGGAGTTGGAAAATATATGGTGCAAATACTGGTTTTAGTAGATTTCTTCCTAACAGTTCGACCGAAAAGTTCATAAGGTTGACGTCTAGATGGCGCCTCTTACAAAAATCTACTTGACTATCACAAAACACCATCTTTCAATGGATACGTGTCAAAATTTGACAGCAATCGGTCGATTGGTTCGTGAGTTACAGCAATGAGAGTGAAGCAACTTTTGTTATTGTGAAAAAAATGGAAAAATCCAAATTTCGTGAATTGGTTGTAAAATTGCATGAATTGTTTCTGCATCCACCGTATTATCCAGATCTGGCCCCCAGCGACTATTTTCTGTTCGCAGACCTGAAGAGAATGGTAGCTGGCAAGAAATTTAAGACCGATGATGGAGTGATTATCGAAACTGAGGCCTATTTTGAGGAAAAACCGAAAGAGTACTATAAAAATGGCATTGGAAAGTCGCAAAATCGCTATAATCGCTGTATCGCCCTCGAAGGCAATTATGTTGAATAATAAAATTGAATTTTGCAAAAAAAAAATAGTTTTACTGTGCTACCTTATAAACTTTTCAGCCGAACTGTTACATGTTTCAGTACTTGTTTGGAGCCGACAATTTCACTAGAACCTGATAACTTACAAAGGCCGACAACAACATAATCAAGTGCAAGCTATCACAACGTGCGCACAATTTTCCAAGTTTGGGTCAACAAAGTAAATAAAATTTGATCCTCTACCTAATCAATTTCGTCTAATGACATAATTGAACGTGCCGGAGACACGTTCAACGAGTTTTTACATCTCCGGTGATTGACCGCCCGAGCGTGACCAGGGAAGCGATAGGCGAATTTGCTCCTCCATCGACCGTAACATGTTCTTCAATTGAATTACACTCGTAAACGGTAGAAGTGCCGCGTTTATCAATTCAAATGAAAATGCACGGTTCGCCGATCCATAATGTCTGCATTAATGATCTGTTGATTGAACAGTAGACCAATACTGTTGGAATGTATGACACAAATGGTTGGAACTCCACTCAAACCGACACCGACCATGGCACCAAAATACCCAGTTTCGCATGAATCTTCGAGTGTATCAACATTTCAATATCAAGTTCAAAGTCAGCTGTCCGATATACATTCAGAAACGCCGGTAAACTGTAAACCACTGTGCAACGTTGCAGACAGGTTTTATTTTTCAACAGATAAGCGGCCGCCTTTCCAAACCAATTTGCGTGACGACGATGGCTTCCCCGCCAGAGCGTTCATACGGAAGGTGCAAAAAAAATGCTACCAAGAAGTGATAACAAGTGGATACCAGAAGTAATTTGAATGCAGGCGTTGCAGCTGCTCTGGAAGTCCCCGACGGGTGCGACGATTTGTTGGAGCAGACTGTTTTGAATGTCACTGCAGAGCATCAATTTTATTGTGTTTATATGGTCAATTATAGCGATTGCGACATGAATGCAAAAAAAAGCTTTGATGGATGTTTTATCCGTGATACTCGTAACCAGTAAAAACAAGATTGAATCTGGCACAGGAGAATTAATACAATATGTATTTCGTTCCGGTAATTTGCGGATCCTAAATATTGGTTCTAATTCCGGTGTTTTCCGCACGATTTTTTTCCGAATAACAATTCAGTTCAAGATGAATGCAAATAGAGTCAGCGTAATTTATCATTTGGAAACAGACAGCAAGCTGTTACTAGTGGGATTCAAGTATTCCACGGCACATATATGTCCCATTCCTCTAACTTGTTTCTAACAAATATCTTAGAATAACTTAAAATTAGAATAACTTAGAATTTTATAAAATAAGGCTAATTCAAAATACCATAGTTCCCAAAGTATAATGTCGAACGCGCTACCTTTTTTCCAAATCGTTTATTTGTAAGGCTCAATCGCAGAAGCTTTGCAGAGCCGCTAATTCAGATTTGTTTACATTATTTAATCTTAATCTATGGTTAGAAGGATTCGACGATTACTCGCGGTTTACACGAGGTTAGGGGGCAACAATTTTGTGGGATTGGTCAGGTTTGGGATATGGAAATTGGGTAAAGTCTCAACCGAGAGTTACCACACGCACTGTAGTGTTGTGCATTAGGACCAGGGATGGCATCTGGTGTTCGACTGGCTGTCGAAGGTGGGCCACGGTGAGATGAGGGGCCAAGACAACATACTAATATCGGAAAAGAAAAACACAAAGGCATTAAATTCTTATACTAGTCTGTTTCACAAACACATAGATCGACTGCATATAGCAGATGTCGCGAGTTCCCAACACGTCTCTAACTGGAACATAGGGTTGTCTTCCTTGGGCTTCAAGGGCATTCAGAAGGTACTCTCTGCCTGCGTAAGGGTGGATTTAGACCAGTGATATATTCATGTGAAGAAATATGATGAGATTTATAGAAATCGTATCAACCGTTTACACTAGCGTGAACTTCTATAATGAATATATTAATATTTTCGGTGAATTTATTCACCTGAAGTAGAACTGCATCCAACTTTAGTGATTTCTCACCAGTGAGAAATTCACAAGCGTTTACATATGCTGAATTTATTCAAGTTATATATACCTCGAATAAGTGTATCATATTTATTCTCACCCGTTTACACATATTTTCACGTGAATAAATCCATCTATAGCTATAGATCTCCCTAATGTAAACCCTCCATAAGAACGCGCTACCTGTGAATTATTATTGTTTTATTATTTTAATGGAATATCGTCTATTCCGAATCAGCAATGGATCGTATATGTTTGCCGTGTTTGAAATTACTTTTGTGTATTGAGATAAACAAATAATCCGTCGTTGATGTTTATTATTCTGCTCTATTCGAATTGGGCCTTCTAAAAATATACGTTGATACCGAAATAAACATCAGGATATTTCCCTGATCACGTATATGATTTCTTCCAGATTACAAAATATCCTGAAAGAGCTTCCTTTTCTTCATTCATTCAATAATTACGAAAACAAAAACCATTTCTTTTTTTTTTCTTTGCAAATGTAATATTTTTTTTAAAGAAGACTAGCTCATTGGCTTCAATTTGTTATGTCGATCATCTGATTTAGTCCAGTTGTTCAGTGATGATTATTTTTAGTAGTAGTGAAATGTTGTGGGTGTAAAGACATGGGTCATTTAACACTTTGAATACGGGGGAGCGCAAGAGCGCTCCTCCTGTTGTATGCCAAAAGTGTGAGGAGCGGCTTGCTTGATGTTAATATTTTTGGCTTGGCACCTCGTAACGTAGAATTTTGTCTTTCGGGGACATTTGTGAAAGAGTACTTCACGCGCTTTGTGCAGCAAACTATAATTGCGAATGAAATTGTGTAAATATAATATTCTCATTATTAAAAAAAAATACATTTTAATAAATACATTTTATAAAACCCACTTTTTATGTGTGTTTTTTCATTAATACTACTTTTGTGATCTAAACAGTTATCTGCGTTCTTTAGTATTTTTTCAAATATACCCATACTCATCCGCATTTTTGGCATTTGCTCACAAAATTTGCTCCGCACTCAAACGGTTAAGTAACTTTGCATACTTGAAATATTCGAAAAAGAATTAGACTACTTTTTCTAAACTTTTTACAAAAAAATATAACTCAAAAACTACGATACCTACAAAATTCTGGTCACAGGATGAAATTAGGATTAGTTGTTTTTTTTTTTAAAGAAAACATGAATATATTGTTGTTAGAAAACCTGTTTTCCTGTAAATGTGCCCATCTTTCAATACATGGACGACTTATTGGAAATTGTAAGGGCTATTCATATATATTTTTTTAATTTTAAAAAAATACGCTATTGAAAAAAAATGAATTTTAATTTTTAAAATAAATTTTTTCAACGATTTTTTTTTCAAAAAATTTTGGGTTTTTTTTTTGAAAATTTAAACAATTTCCTACATTTTATAAATTGACCATAATTTTGCAGGTATTATAGTTTTTGAATTATAATTTTTTTGTAAAAAATCAAGATTTTTTTTGCCCTTTTCAAAAAGTAGTCTAGTTCTTTTTTGGATATTTGAAGTATGCAAAGTTGCTTAAAAAGTGCACCCGTGGCCGAGTGGTTAGCGTCAAACCTAACATGCCGGGAGTTCGGGTTCGATTCCCGTTCTAGTCGGGGAAATTTTTCTTCAAAGAAATTTCCTCTGACTTGCACTATGGTCACGCGTATTCTAGAGCTTGCCACTCAGAATGCATTCAAGGCGTGTTATTTGGCATAGAAATCTCAACTAAGTACTAATGAAAATGACGCAAGTAATACTACGTTGAGACGGCGGAGTTCCTCTAGGAACGTTAGTGCTATATAAGAAGAAGAAGAAAGTTGCTTAAAAGACCCACGTGTTTACGACAATTGGACAATTGACAATTTTCGGATGGAGATAAAAAAAACTACAAAAAAAAATTTATTGGGACAAATTTACCATTAAACATGATTTTATTGAGCATATTATAAAATTAGCCGGCGGTTAGCCCGAACTTTCGCCATTGCTGCCGAAAATATACTTGTTATTTCTTAGCTTCATTCATTAGTTCCTCCTTTGTTCTCACCACGAAATTGTTGGAGTAGTCCATCCACATCAGGTTTGCCCGGAAATGTTCGATGGGACGCAGCTAAGGGACGGGTTGGCGGACTTCGGAACAACATCTATCTTCCAGGTGCGGAAAAAATACTGCATCCTCGTCTGGATGATATTTTTGGCAGAGCTCTTTAAAGTCATATTCAACTGAGGATAGTCAGGGGACTATGAAGCTATCGGCCTTTGCATTCAATTGGAAGTAAGTTTCCAGGAGTTAACATGTTAGTATGAATCAACAGTTCGAATCAACGAATCGACAATTTGAGCCCTCTCGTCGCTAACTGTTCTAACGACGCTCTGTGCTAATTTCATTCTTCACCGTCAAATGGACTACCTGTAAATTGAAGTGATTTCCCCCTAAATTGAATTCGTTTTTATCTTTCATGTATCATGTATGCATGCATCAACGTAAAAGAATACCAGGTATATTACATCGTCTGTGTGATACACACATTCTCCAATACAAACAAGCTAAATTTAACAGACCGTGAATCAATGAGGTGGCTGAATTCAATGACTATTAAAACTGAATGAAGTTGAAGAAAAAATATTTGCTGATTTTTTTTCATTCAATTACATATATCTTTTTCTTTGAATAAATACCAATAACGCCTAAAACTAAACAAATATTACAGAGATACAATATGTGAGTATACGAGTTACGATTTCGCGCGAGAGTACAAAAGGGTGGAACACACCTTACAACTATCCTGTTGATTAGTTTTTTTTTAGCGGAGAGTAATATACCTGGTATTCTATTTGCGTTGTGCATGTATCGATATTGAGTTCAAGGTGGGTAAACAATGGAGCCGTCCATTAATGGTGTAACTACTTTTTACGTGGGACTACGTCTAACCGGAATATATGGGGGTAAAATGAAAACCTAAACACAGAACATGCAAGAAAAAAATTAAAATTCCGAGTGCTTATAACTCGAATATTTCTTGACACATTAAGAACCGAAAAGAAATCTGTAAGACATACGCCTGGGACCGCACGTTTTGGGGCAAACTTGCATTTGTTCGGATTCCACGAATGAGATCGTTTCCTCCGGTGTGGATGAGACGAAAGGGAACCATCGGGAGACCTTGTTAGATTCTTGGCAAACCAAGAATTTAACAATCAAGTGTTGAAAACGCGTGTGGCACTACGCCTTCCAAAATTGAACTTTCTCACAGTCCTCCTACAATACTTAAATTACAAATGTTTCATCTCATTTCACACTTGGTGAAATTCAATCATCCGAGATCCCAAACCCTCCTTAACCACAGGTCATAAATTGTTTATCACCCACCAAACAATTTATGACCGCAGAAAACAAAAAAAACAAGACATACTATACACGGGCAGAGATGCCAACCCTCCTGATTTTTCAGGATTTCCCAGACTTTTTGGCACGTTCTCTGATATCCTTACGAACACTCAATTTTATCTGATTTTTCTGAAAAGATCCTGGTTTTTCCTGATTTTTCCTGATGTTTATACTTCTTACAGGGTCTTTCAGATTAATCGCTTACGCAAAATATCGAATAGCTCCTTATAAAAAAAATTTCGCTCCGTCGATGATAACACTGCATTCCCCACTTCGGGACGATAATATTCGGCTACTCGTTCAGTCTGATCGGATGGTTATTAGTGTCAAGATGTACAATTTACAAGAACGTGTATTTTTAGTGAAATCGTATTACTCGAGCAACCGAAGCATTACTAAAACATTGTCCTCTTATGGTCACATCGAAAAAGTCCTAAACTAAGCTTTATTTTTGGCTCACTTTTGTAGAAGTTATTAAAATTTGTTACGTGAGCGTTGATTCTGAAAGATCCTGAACAATCATAATAACCTTCATTAAAAAAGCTATCCGGTTGTGTATACTCTTACTCTTCCTTAATTTTGTCTATTATTTTTTGTATATTATCTATCTATTCCTAAGCGATTTGCGTTATCGAAGGTACAGTGTCGATATTTACTAATTTAATGTACGCGTGGAAGAAAGATACTCTATCAGTCTAACATGCCCGAAGGCACTTTCAAATGGTTATATTTTGGATAACTAGTTCACATTTTTCGAATGCTTAAAAAGCGTAGTCCTGACTTTTACTTAACCATTGGTCTAAACATTTTCTGATATTAGATAACAGTTTTTATACATATCCATTTTCACTTCACAAACATCTCAGATTCAAATCATATTATGATGGATATTAACACGTTAAGCCACGATTCTATCATGCCGCGCTTTCCATTCAGTCCGCATCAAGGGCGTTTGCATAAGTATCAGTGTCGATCCCAGTTCCCAAAGATACTTATTGTAGAAATAGAAAATAATCAGCAGTTCGTCAAATTTTGTAAAACATTTTATTATTTTGTATCTGTCAGTCCCAGTCAGTCAGCGCTTTCCTTCCAAAAAGCTGAGCTCAACGTGTGAATGATGAAAATATGGTAGATTTTTAAAAAAACATCGACTAACTTCATAAACGCAATGAAAATGCCGTTTTGAAGCAAATCGTGATGGGTAATGACGGGAATTAACCAGCAGATTATCACAAGTTCAGGTCTCTGCAAAATACTCTCAAGGGTAAGAACTTCGACGCTGTGGACAGGATAAAAATTACATTGAACTGATTTCGACAAGAAAGCAAACATATTCTGGAAAGGTATTATAGATTTTTTCTGCTGCATGAATGATGGCAAAACGTTGTGAAACAAATCTGAGAATACAAATTGAATAAATGTATGTGTGCCTATTAAAATGATGAATTTGTTTTCCCAAAAATCGGCAAGAACAATTAGAACAACCCAATATGAGCTATCCTGATTTCTTCCTGATTTTTATTTTCATTTTTCCTGATTTTTATTTTCATTTTTCCTGATTTTTTCTAACTTTAGTTGGCAACCATGAACATGGGTTATTTAGTGATCCATCCGTAACACGAGTTTTCTCGTGTTTGGCGTTCCGCAATATGTTAACTACGTTAGCCTGTTCGACGCATGCTACATAGTCGGAAAATGTGTAGAACTCTTGTCCCTGATGCTACCTCATGCTTAGCTCATCGGTGGCATGTTGTAGAAAATATTTGGAAACAGATTCTCGCATAAAGGGTGTGTCACATCAAATTGCATCACGGAAAAAACGCTGTATAAATTTAATTTTTAGGAATTATATCTTCAGCTTTCACGTTGGCCATGCTTCACTGTCAATTTTTCGTAAATTTGGAAAAATGTCGTCGAACGAAAAAAAGCGTCGTGAATTCATCCTGCGCACTCATTTCGAGAATCCGGAGTTGTCACATCGGGACATCGGTAAGATGCTGGGAATCGTCCAATCCACGGTCAGCAGAGTACTAAAACGATACTTCGAGAACCTAACCATCGACCGGAAGGTGAAGAACGGCAAAAATGGATGCTCCGTCAGTGAAAAAGATCACAAGCGCGTAGCTAAGCAGTTTAGACGTGATCCGAGAAGTTCGGTCCGGGATGTCGCCAATAAGCTGAATTTGTCTAGTTCATTCGTCCAGCGGACCAAGCAGCGGGAGGGCCTGCGTACATACAAGGTTCAGAAGGCTCCTAGCCGCGACGAAAGGCAAAACATGGTGGGGAAGACGCGAGCCCGGAAGCTGTTAACCGAAATGCTGACGAAGCCGCATTGCCTGGTAATGGACGACGAAACCTACGTCAAAGCGGACTTTCGTCAGCTGCCGGGCCTGTTGTTCTTCTCCGCAGAGGACAAATTCAGCGTTCCGGAGGAGATTCGCAAGCAGAAACTATCCAAGTTTGCCAAAAAGTACATGTTCTGGCAAGCTATCTGCTCTTGCGGAAAGCGGAGCGCCCCCTTCGTGATGACCGGCACGGTAAACGGGCAGGTTTACCTTAAGGAGTGCCTACAGAAGCGCTTACTACCACTATTGAAGCAGCACGAGGGCCCGACCATCTTCTGGCCGGATCTCGCTTCGTGCCACTATTCAAAGGACGTGTTGGAGTGGTACGAAGCCAACGGGGTCACCTTCGTGCCAAAGGAAATGAACCCGCCCAACGCGCCGGAGCTTCGCCCAATAGAGAAATATTGGGCGATTATGAAGCAGGCCCTCCGGAAGAACCCAAAAGTTGACAAATCGGAGGCGGACTTCAAGAGAAAATGGATTTCTGTTCAAAAAACACCACAACCTGACGTTGTACAGAACCTTATGGACGGGGTAAAGAGGAAGGTGCGAGCATACGGGCTTGGGCTCGAAGTATGAATAAAAAGAAAATGCCAAAAGTTGTTTAATAGTTTTTATTTTACTGTCTAAAATTTTCAAAAGGATCGGTCTACTGGGCGAATTTCTACAGCGTTTTTTCCGTGATGCAATTTGATGTGACACACCCTTTAGGTACTTTGATAGATGAACACCAATCGGTTGTGGAAAAAGCGATCATAATTCACTGATTCCACAACACACTGGCGTTGGTAACATAGCTTAAATGAAACTGAAATTTCCCAAATATCAAGTTTCTTTTTTCCTTTATTTATTTAATTAGGCTCGAGTGGATAAAGAGCCACCATCAAGCAATACATTTTAAAACTATTTGAATATATTATAATTACATAATCACTAACTTAAGTCTAATTAGCTAAAACTACAGTGCAATATAAAAAAATATAATTTATTCCTTCGTTGCCTCGTCGGTATTATCCTTTTCTGGAACAGTGTCTGTGGTGGGTCGTAACAACTACATCGACAGTTGATGTAGCAACGGTATCCTTTGGTAGGGAGTGCCTTCTTTTTATGTTAATAGCTCCTGTAATGATCCTATCTCAACGGGTACTAAGTTCTGCTTGTGTAATAGGAAAGGAAGGGAGAATGGAAAACGGGAGTAGGAGATGCGATCTAACTAATAACATTAGCGCTTCTTAGGAAGACATATATGGGGAACATAAAATTAGGGTCGCGAGTAGCTAAGATATCGCGAACTGACATGCGCGAGTGTACTCCTTGAGCCTCTAAATCGGCAACAAGTTTAATTCTTTCATTGCAAAATTCATTACATGACCAAACAACGTGCTCGATGTCATGATATCCTTGACCACAATTGCATAAATTGTTAATAGCAAGACCTATGCGGAAGAGATGCGCATTTAGCGCGGAATGATTGGACATCAATCTGGACATAGTTTTAATAAAATTTCTGTCAAGATCTAACCCTTTAAACCAGGCCTTCGTTGAAACTTTGGGGATAATAAAGTATAGCCATCGTCCAAGCTCATCTCTGTTCCATTGGTTTTGCCAACTGGTGAGTGACTGCTGTCGGGAAATGGAGAAGAATTCCTGATACGCTATTTGTCTTCAAAAACTGTGCCCTGCATACTACCCATCTTTGCGAGTGTATCCGCTTTCTCATTACCAGGAATAGAGCAATGGGAAGGAATCCAAATGAAAGTGATTCGAATACTTTTATCAACAAGAAAATTCAATGCATTCCTAATTTCGATAAGAAAATATGATGCTTTCGTCTGTTGTTTCAAGGATTGAATACCAAAACCAGTGGATCCGTTGATTCTTGAATTTTGAAGCGAAAATATTAGAAAATACTATAAAATATGATCGAAGATGATCTGAAATGTCTCGAGTTTCGTCCTTCATAGAAAGATCGAAATCAACGGAAGATCTGCAAAAGTTCGGAAAGCTAACATTATTAAAGATATCTGCTGAAGGTTTTATTTCTTGTGTAACGCCCGAGCGGTCTGGGGCACTTCTCTTTTTTGTTCTATCGAGAGAAACAACTGTTCTTCTCGATGTTCAACTATCAACTCTTTTATTTTTGTCTCTCTAATCTTCGATCCCTCTGTGAGGATGTACAGAACTCTAAAAACGTTAGAACTAACTTACTGGCTACCTGCTATGTGTAGGAAATTTTCCACTTGCACAGTATGGAAAATTCCATCGTTCCTGTTGGAAAATCCTTGGTTGGATTCTCCCTATCTTCAGTAGGAATCTTTCTTATTGTAAATACTTATTCATATTGAAATTGTCTGAGATGTTCTATTCGTGGGAGAAGGTCATTGCACTTGAGAAATGTAATGAGAGTACAGATCCATGGTCTCGACCGTTGGTTCAACTCGAGAAGCTTCTTACAATTCTCAATTACTAATGGGTTCATGATTTCGCTTCGGATTAAGAAGCGATAGGACAGTTCCCAAAACCGAACCTGCAATGGTAAAACACCTGTCAAGACTTCAAGGCTCATGTTGTGTGTTGATTGCATGATTGGCTAAACGCAAGCAACGATACTGTATCCTCTCCAGTTTAATGATGTGGGTTTTGGCAGCAGAACGGAAACAAAACGAACCATACCCCATGACTGACAGTATTGTAGTTTTGTACAGTCGTATTAGGTCTTCTGGATGAGCACCCCACCATGTTCCAGTAACTGTCCGGAGAAAATTTGTTCTCTGTTGACATTTTTTATTCAGATACGCAATATGTTTTCCCCATGTACAGTTAGCATCGAACCAAACCAAACCAAAAGATATTTGAAGCTTGTGGATTTAACGATGGTTTTGTTGAACAATTGAAGCAGAAGTTTGGGAGGTTGGTGCTTCCTAGAAAATACAACCATTTCTGTTTTATCAGTTGAGAATTCAATACCTAGCTTCACAGCCCATGTAGATAAATTATTAAAGGAAATTTGCAGCGGTCTTTGCAAATCAATAGTTCTAGTGCATGATATGGATACAACACTATCATCTGCCAGTTGCCTTAAAGTACATCCATCTGCAAGAAACGGCACAATTTCCATGAGAAAAGTGCATGTGCTTTTCGGATAACAGAATCAACAAAAAGTTGTTTAAAATTGGTGAAAATCCATGGTTGTGAAGCTTATCGGATAAAATTATTATCGATACTGAGTCAAACGACCCTTTAATGTCTAAAAAAACAGAAACCATCTGTTTTTTATTACCAAAGGTCGTCTGAATTTCGGAAGCAAGTAACGCGAGACAATCATTTGTCCCTTTGCCCTTGCGGAAACCGAGCTGCGTATCTGATAAAAAGTTATTTTCTTCAACCCATTCGTCTAAACGTCGGAGTATCACATTTTCCAATAACTTACGGATGCAAGACTGGCTATTGGACTGTATGAGTTATGGTGGGAAGCTGGCTTTTTCGGGTTTTGAATGGCTATTACTCTCACTTGTCTCCACTCGATAGGGACAGTATTTTGCTCAATAAACGTATTAAATAACCTTAATAAACGTTTCTTAGCGACGTGTGGAAGGTTCTTCAAAAGCAATGTGGACGTGTGGAAGGAATCAAAAATGGCTGGCTGTGTTCCACAGAGTACTCATAGATGTTTCCCTTGACAAACCATTGACATATCGTCGCCAGTAACTGCGCTTTTTCGCACCAATCAAATTTTTGAATTTGGTCTCCAAAAGTTCATACTTATCAAAATTTTCCATTGAGCCATTTTTGCGAAAATTTTTGAAAGCAGAACATTTATTGAAAAAAGCATTCGAGCACTTTTTGTCTCACCAAGGAGCACCAGGGTGTTGGCGAAGTTTTGCACCAGGGAAACGTTTCATTTGAGCTTGAATGGCAGTGTGGTAAATCAAACTGGCAATGAAATCATATTCTTCGAGAGGTGGAAGTTCAGGAGTCGAATTGATGCTCTCTGATTTAATACTAGCAAATTTCTCCCAGTCAATATTATGGGTAAGATCATATACAACTTCGACCAATTTCTGTAGACACATCTTATTGGCAATAGAAACAAGGATTGGTAAGTGATCGCTACCGTGAGGATCTTGGATTACTTACCACATACAATATAACGATAAAGCAGACGAACAGAGTGACAAGTCTAGTGTACTTTCTCTTGCAGGGGGTTTGGGTACTCTTGTAGCTTCGCCAGTGTTCAAAATTGATAAATTGAAATTATCGCATAGATCGTAGATGATTGAGGAACGGTTATCAACATAGAGTCAACAACATGTGAATTGAAATCACCCAAGATTAACTTGGGTTCAGGTAAAATCTCGATAATTCCATCGAGTTGGTTGCGTGAAATTCCAACTCTGGGAGGAATATATACAGAAGCAATGCATAGGTCTTTTCCCCTTATTGTGGTTTGACAAGCAACTACCTCGATTCCCAGAAGCGATGGTAATGGGATTTTATAGAAGGAATGGCATTTTTTGATCCCCAAAAGAACGCCACCGTTTGAGTCTCTTCGGTCTAAACGGATAATGTTAAAATCATGAAAATTCAAGTCCTCATCAGGGGTAAGCCATGTTTCACAAAGAGCAAATACGTCAGAATTTATATTATTGAAAAAAAAATTAACGATTCGATTTTGGGTTTAATACTTCTGCAGTTCCATTGAATAACTTTAATTGTATCTATATCGCTTATAGAACAATGAGGCATCGAGAGAGAAAATGGTTGCAAGGAGGGGCCATTTTCTATCAAGAATGCAAACAATACAGGAACCAAACTAACGATAATACTTTTGCTGGGCTCGGGAATGTTTAAAGCATCTAGAATGTGACTCGCAATACTTGGAAGGGAAAATAACCCAGCTTTGAAAAACCCGGACGGAGTGTTCACGTCATTTTGTGTTCTCGGGGAAGTAAAACCAGGAAGTGTTTGCTTTGGAGGTGTTTGTTTTGCAGGTGTTTGTTTTGGAGTTTTATCACTTCAGAGAATTTCTCAATTGGTTTAACGTTTTCTTGCTTCTTACGAGGAGTCGGAGGAGCAAGAGGAGCAGATTTTTTTTCTTTTTCTTGAGCCTCCCGGTATTGACATGAATGCTTCTTCAATGGAAATAAAATTTTCACAATCATCGGTTGGCAGAATTGCATAAGGGTTTTCTTGTGTTCCAGGATTAGGGGTCTCTTTTGCCACAACCCTTCTGAGCATTTCAGCATAACTCGTCTTGGATCGTTGTTTGAGAGAGTTCTTAAATTTTGCCTCCCGCGATTTAAACGCTGGACACGCAGAAAGATCGTGAACTTCTCCTTTGCAAAAATGCAGTTATCGGCATCTTCAGAGCATGATTTATCCTCATGCATCACCCCACATTTTGCACAACGTATCTTGTTGCTGCGGTGGGAGTCTGTATGCCCCAATTGCTTGCATTTCATACGACTCATCACTTTAGGTACGTAAAAGCGCACCGGAAGCAAAACCTTTTTAATTTCCACAAATTGTGGAAGAGCTTTTCCGGGAAAGCTTACTCGAAACGAACCTGATTCGAAGTACTCTTTCCCTTTTCCGGAATGAGATACCGAATGCAATTTCTTGCAAGCAAGTATCTTCAGATGATCAACATTGGCATTCTTGAATCGACCTATTCCTTCGTGTAATATTTCATCACACGTTAGACTAGGGTCGGTGATGACACCCTCAATTTCAACGTCTTTTGAAGGAATATAAGCAAAATATTCCTCCGTAAAACGTTTGCATTACGTAATCTCAGTGGCTTGCTTGCGGTCTTTGACAACCACGCGAAGCTTGTTCTGTCTAATTAGCTTTATCGAATCGACCGTGTTGAAATTCTTTTTGAGTTCTCTGGCTATTGTCAAAATTCGCCGAGCTTTCTGACGGGGGCGAAAAAAAACATGGTAAGGTCCATCGGAATCTTCAGGATAGGACTTAATCCGAGGAGCTATTTTTGATTGTGGATCGGGGTTCCCCGGCTCTGGGATAGTTGATTGATTATTAGGAATGAGAGGGGCAGGGGGACTGTGGTGTTTAGTAACATCCACTTCCATTGTGAAAGCAAGAAATTAATTTATTGTTAATGAGGACGATAACAACAGGAAGGAAAAGCAATAAAGGGTAGCAAAAAGCAGAACTTAGCCTACCTGTTTTCGATTAGTAACTCCAACAAGCTGGGTAGCTGACTGCAACCCGGTGACGATGTTAATCCAGGTAGTCGATGGGTGCCCTGTTTAGATCCTGAGTGCTGGCGAGTATGAATACCTGTAAAAACACAATTTTTTGAAAATAGGTAGCAAAAGAGTAATAGAAAAAAAACTTGATACTTCCTTTCCACTCTGCAACGAGAGAAAAACACATCCTTCTCCGATGAGATCAGGGAAGGAACTGTGCAAAAATCAAGTTGATGGCAATAATTTTCCATCAAGTGTACACATTTTTTACAGATCAGATTTTCGTAATGCACGCGTATGCTGATTATACATGCAATTTTAAGAAAAGCCTCGTACTGAAAATTCTCCCCTCCCCTCTCCCCTTCTCACATCACTTTGCGAGATTACGGCAGAGATGAACAGAAATCAAAAACGCGGCCGCCGAGAAGGCCCTCAGGTTGCCTGAATATGTGCATTAAATTTTTTTTTTTATCCCATTTATTTATTTAAGGCTCATTAGCAATCAAGCTGTAACAGAGCCGAATTTTAATCGTGTACATATCACATGGTTATCATATGTATAATTAGCACATTACACAGTTGCCGTTTGCCAGTATTCCTTCTAAACCATTACATATGGTACATTCACACAGTAGCCATTTAGGCGTAAGAGTATTCTTTCTGTCCTTCCATTATCCAGTTGGACCACCGGACAGCGGAGACAGTTGATTGATCATTGTTGAGTTATTTATAGAACAGCAGCCCGATGTGTCTTGCAGAGCAGAGCAGTTGTATGGATGAATCGATCTTATTTCGACCGTGGATCGATCTCCATCGCTGATGATTGTTGCGTGGACGTAGCTATTCTGTAACAACACAAAGATGGTCAATGAGGGCCCTGAGTTTTGAACTCACGATCGATCGCTTACTAAGCGAACGCGCAACCAATGTGGCTACGAAGACCCCCTGCATTAAATTGCGGATAATAAAATTTGATAAAAAATTAATTGAAGAATCAAGTTATATCATTGAGGGGCTGACCACATACCACGTGGACAGAAAAAGCACGATTTTAGACTCCCCCCCTCCCCCTCCGTGGACAAGCGTGGACATTTTCATACCCCTCCCCTGTTGTCCACGTGGACATTTTTCCTTATTTTATTAGAATAACTGAGGAAATAACTGAATTGCGCATAAATTGAATTTTAAGTCCATTTGAGTTTATTTTGTTTCAAATTTTACTAGCTGTACCATGCCACACATAATTCTAAAGATAGATATTCAATATTAGAAAGTTAATTTACGTTCACAGCTTTATATCAGAAGTGTTTTTCTTCTATCTAGAAATCTTAAAGCTTCCTGATGTATTGGCAGTAGCAACAACAATCCTTGGAGTGGATTGTATATTGAGCTTCATCAGTACCGAATTTTTCGAGTTTTTGAAGCGCACCAAAACGAACAGAACATTTTATATGCATAGATTTTTTTATCAATTAAAAAGAACTTCAGGAAAAGAAAAGTTGAAGTAGGAAGCATGTACTGATATCTGCAGATCTTCACTTGACAAAGGATTGAGCAGTAACGGGTCGAAATTTTAAAGCGATTTCGGAACGCCTGTAGCTTCGATATAATTGATCACATGAAAATAAAAAAAATACAGCAGCTACAAATTTCTATTTTAGGGATATCGTACGTACATATTTTTAGTTTGATATGTACATTCGTTGTAGACAAGACATTGCAACAAAAATAAAGTGTTTTTGGTTTGGTTTTAAAGTTTCTATAGATTTCTAAAATATATTCCCAATAACAATCCAATCAACCTGATTATTTCGCTTCCATTTGATTCATAGAAAGTTCCAGTAGGACTATTTACTACGAAGGTATTCTCTATCGAATGAAAAATTATACTTTAATTTTGAATTAAGAATATTTCATGAGATAATGAACGCACAGCATGAACGATGGTCAAAACTGCCCACTGCAAACTTGACAATATTCTATACAAGGTCCAGTTGTTGCTTTGACGAATGCATTATTTTATAACAGAGTTACAGCGTTTCAAAAATCACTCAAAATTTTCGATGTGGCATTTTGCTGCCCTTTTTTTTTTGTTGAGTGTAGTTCTTTGCCCCCTCCGGAATACGATTGGTCAGAGGAAATGTTGGTTCATTTACACACTCGATTCACTTTTAGTCGTCAACACAATACGATACCTTCTCCGCAATAGTTCGGGGAATTTTCAGAGGGCACTAATAGCGTATTAAAAATATTTTCAATATATATTTTCTTATTTTTCAACTGCTTATTGACCATTCTGCATCAAGTATCTAGATGACTTCCAAAGAGTTCGTGGGGAAAACTTACATAAAAACGACTCATTGATTTTTTACTAACCTTACCCGAAAAGTTATTTGTGTTGCTCTTTAGTTTCTCCCATTTATGTTGTTTTGATTTTCCTCCGCTTAAATCATTATCAAAACATCACTTATGAAATTGCAACAGTTTATCAGAGAGTAATTCAACGCCAAATTATTCAGCCACTGCCCCTCTCCACACATTATTTTAAATTTGTTCAATTTTTCAAAAAAAAAATAGCTCTGCACGATTGAAATAAGTTTTTGAGAGATCAATTAACTTTCTATTAAAATTTAAAGAAACTTTCTCATAAGTTGAATAAAATATTATCATATACAGGTTGCTAGGTAGTCGATCCGGAATATTTCAGGAGGATCATGTTTGATGATAAAATTTTACCACGCTTATGGTCAAATCTCAACTACGAAAGAATTATTGAACATTCCTTTTTTTGCCTTAAGGGGGTATTCTAGTGTAGAGGCACGAATTTCGGACGTTTTTTCGAGCTACGTAAAAATAAAACAAAGAATATTTTTACTATCCGTTATATCATTATTTGTTCGTCTATCTTTTAAAAATAAAACGAAAATTGAACGGAGAAAAAATAATCATAACTAGAATAGTTAAGAGCTGATGAAGTGAGGGGATTAATAAAAGTTGTACCATGGCGTACACGATTCCACCGCTCCTGGTTATCTGAAACAAAAAAAATCGAGCAGATTCAGAATCAGTAAATATGCCGCTATGGTATGAACCTCGGATAAGTCAAAAACATCTTTTTTGACAAATTGGCGGCCGTTTAAAAAACAAAATACGGTCCAAAACGTTTTTTCTTACGTTTCCCGATTTTTTGAAAATAGTATTTTTTTAAAAATATCGTTTTTAGATATTCATGCGATAGAGAGGTGCCTGCAGATTGTATTCATATACATTCGACATGAATCGGTTCAGTAGAAGTTGAGATATCGTGCACGCCAGTTTGAAAAAACTAGTTTCGAGAAAAACGTGTTTCAAGTTCATTGTTATGGCCGTAGCAGGTTAGATACCGCATCACTAAAATGGTTCTAACTCAGTAAATAATAGGATTTTCGATAAGTCCTTTCTAGGGTATATTCTTGAAAGCCTAAACTACAGAAATAAGAAAAATTGAGTTTTTTCAAATTTCTAGAATACCGCCTTAAAATGATTTTAATTCGCTCTACGCTGCGTAGCACGATTCAATTGCTTACATTTGAGGAAATTTAGCATAACATTCTGTTGTGAAACATTTAAATTATGAGAAGATAACAAGAAGGAAAACAGTGTGGCATCAAGGAAGGAATTGTAGAGTGGTTGGAGAGCTTCAATTCGGTTGATAAAAACAATTTAGTTTATCATGCATTTTTGGAAAATTAATAAAAACCCATAGAAGGCACACCATTTTAAAGTTCTTCTTTACTTCTTAAGGTTTCTTAGTTTCATTAAATTCACTGTTTTACAACTGCATTCTACGCAAAATGTTCTTATCTTTCAAATGAGCAGCATAATTATTCTAGGTAGCGTACTTTCTAAATTAGAGTCAGTTCAAGACATGGAATTAGGCTCAAGAAAAGTTGAACAACGGTGTCGTACTTGAGAATTGACCATATGCGTAGAAGAATCTTTTTCATCAAATATGATCCTCTATTACCTCCTGAAATATTCCGAATCAGCTACCTAATTCCATGTATATTCTTATCAGAATACAGGCTCAAGTTTGACGACTAGTGGTGCATGGACAAACTCACGCGAATGTTAATATTTTTTCCAAGAAATCGACGAAATTAAAATACTTTGGAAGAATGATTTTACGCGCAATTCTGTATGAAAAACTATACAGACATTATTATCCTAAGACTAACTGTTCTCGAAATATAATAAAATGTATAGGAAATTATATTTGATAAAAAACCATTTACGCATATCATGAAATCTCAACCATTATGGAATCGTTTATTTTTGTAGCATACTCCGTTACTATAAAAGTTCGATTATATGAAATAGCTTGGTCATTCACAGTTTACGTGAGATATTTTTGTAATACAGAAGAAGTTCAATGATATGAGATAAAATATATGAACTTTTGACAAGGTAGCACTCTCAGGCGGCTCAATCCATTTATTGATAAATATGGAGAGTTTTAAAATTCTTGAACATGTATTATTTAATTTAATTTTGAATTAATAGATGATTGTATTTAAACAAAGTAATCTTCCTGTCCACGTGGACTCAGTGTATACCCCCTCCCCCCTCTCCGTGGACAAGCGTGGATATTTTCTTACACCCTATCCCCCCACCCCTAAAGTTGTCCAAGTGGTATGTGGACAGCCCCTAATCATTCCATACATCGAAATGATGCGCCACGAATCTCACCCACGATGAAACCACACACCAAAAGCTCCGCGAGAAGCGCCACCAAGTCTCTTGTTTTCTTCTCGCGCACGTGTCTTCAATCGAATCGAGGGAGAGAGCGCAGAGATTTCTATCGAGCACATGGGAGAATCGAATTAGCCCAAGAGAGCAGTCAAATGCTCACCGATGTAAGCTTTCGAGGAGCTTTGCGGATGAACTCCAAACAGCTGACCACGCTAGATATGTTTCATCCATGCAGTTTTCTCATGATGCGCTTGTAGGAAGATGAAGTTCATTCATCAAACAAAATAACTATCGTTTCCAAATATGAGTTTATAAGGAGCGCCATAAATTTGAAATTTCGCATGGAAACAAGCAGTGAATCGTGAGATTTTCCGCATATGAATATACATGGTTCTTATCAGTACATTATTGCTTTTTTCAAGTACACTCCAGACGCCATAAACCATGCACTTAAAAAGATAGCATCCCACAATAAACCAAGCAAAACATCGCACGAGCAACCTAGCCTTTTTGTAGCCGCAAAACGTGTGTTTGTTCAATTTACTTTTGCAACGGAAACCGCTGAGAGCATGATGCCGCTGTTACTTCTAAGTCCGCCGGAAAACCGAATGCGCGCATAAAGTACTGCTGGGATTCGATGTTTTTCTCAGTATAACGCTGGCTGTGATCACGCGCGGGTGGATCATTTATCAAACGACGGAGCGAACCGCGAACGGGATTGGGCTCCTTAAGTGTGTTTCGATTGGAGGGAATTGTTCTTACTCCTCGGATTCTGGCGCATGTGATTCTCCTTCTTCGCTGGAGGCTAGTGGTGCTCGACTAAACGGAAATCATAAACTGGCTGATAACTTTATGGAGTGTTGATTATGATCGGTGTGTGACAGATATAGGTGCCGTTTGGGTTATGCCGTGTGTGTTAAAAGTGATCATAAAACCATCGGAACATCTTTTGAAAAGTTATTATTGCTGCTAAAGGGGGCCTGTTGGAGATAATAGAACTTGTGAATAAGTAAGTCATTCTTCAAAGTGTTTTTTGGGGATGTGAAATTAATTGGAGATTGATAAACGCTAATGACGCTAGTCGTTGACTAGGTCGTGGAAAGTCAATCAGCCGATTCGTGGATCTCCATTGGATGAAGAGGCCTTGGATCTGAAGACTTTATTGTACTCGCTGCCGACTCTCCGTTTTTCCCATATTTGCCAGATTAACAGGATAGCACAGTTGTTTTGTTCGAAAGTGAGACGAACTTTGACTCAAATTTCGTCTTGAACGGTGAACTGTAATCAGAGTACACACAAAATCTCAATCCGAAGTGAATCATGGGCCCACCGTTGAATCCTTCTTGATGCTTGTTTCGACGTGTCTCTAGCCCGGATACTAACATGTTGAAAATGTTGTTCAATTGGAGTGTCAAATTTCTTTTTCCGGTTCTATCTTACATGAACTCGCGTGCACGAACAATTTATAAGATTCCAGGTTATCTTCGACCTGTTATCATTTCCAATATTTTTATCGAAAAGTACCAAAAAGTCGATTTTATAGAAAGATACTTTATTCTCGCGTCTCACCTCAACGGATTCACTGGAAATTTGGAAATGGAAATTTTTGTGCCTTCCGGTAAAGACACATTATTCTGCTTTGGATATATTTTTTGGAAGTCTCAGAACTCGTCTAGTAATTATCCAGTTGGCAGTTCCAGAGTTCCAGGGCCGATGTGTTTTTTATGAATTCATTAATGTAGGCGTGTTTCAGATTTTTTTTTCAGATCATTCTCAAATCAGCCTTTGAATCTGTTGAAATTAGAACATCTCTTTTCGACATTCATATATAGCAGGGGTGACCAAACTTTTTGGCATTACGGGCGACTAATTGTTCAAATGTTAGGCCGCGGTCTACCAACGTCGTCTGTATCAAAAAGTCATTAGAATACGAATGTAGTATTAGACAATAAGACATAGTTTTAACCTTCCTGTTCTCGCGCCTAAAATCATGACTGTGCATGTCTCTGTAATTTTGCTATTGTGTATTTTTAGGCGTTATGGGTATTTATTTATTTGATGTAAAAAAAAAGATATAATTAAAATAGTTTTTCTCCATCTTCATTCAGTCTCCTCAAAACGAAAATATTGATTCTTGGTCTGACCGTATGCTCGAGTATAGGAAGGTTAATTAAAGAAAAATTATGGATAATACTAATGAATATTCAATGATAAATTATTTTATGAAATAAAAATATTAATCGGTTATTGAATAATTGATAAGCAATAATTCATTTTATGTAAAGTCTCATCAAACAATACCGTTGATTTTTTAAAGGTGATTATCATTTATGAACATACAAAGCATTTATTTTTCATAAGAATATACCCAAGATGATTATTGAATCGTTTGTTTGAGAAATAGGATTTGGCGATCTTTATAAAAAGATCGATCTTATCGAATCGATTTTCCAAACGGCTTAGGGATCGATCCACTGATTAAATAAGAAGACTAAAGAATCGATCTTTACCGAATCGATTTTTGAAAAATTAAAAGCTTTTTTTCGAATATGCTTGTTCTATATCAGGGGTTCTCAAACT
The DNA here is from genome assembly GCF_029784135.1 of Toxorhynchites rutilus septentrionalis. NCBI lineage: Eukaryota > Metazoa > Arthropoda > Insecta > Diptera > Culicidae > Toxorhynchites > Toxorhynchites rutilus. The sequence goes on from NC_073745.1 coordinate 105,357,321, forward strand.
CTTTTGGGCAAGAGACCCCTTTTCCAGAATTAGGTCATACCTTAGACCCCCATAGCCAAATTTGTTCGGAAATCATATCTTTTGTTTTTCTTTCTTCCTGAATAATTATCAATTTGAAAACATTGAATTGCATTGGTTAAAAGAATAAAGCCGACATTATTTTTTCACGCAAAATATCACGAGTTTAATTCACACTCCCGACATTCTTCAAAAAAATGGAAGTAATTTGACAAATCAGCCAAAAGTGCTGAAAGTCACTATAATACATTTACTAAATATGTTCTCATAATATTCAACAAAATAAAAAGAGATAAAATTTACTAAATATCAAGTGTAAAAAAAAATTATTAAGCCAATTTACTCACAAACTATAAAAACTTTCAAATCGTAAAAACCAATCTATCCACAACTGCCAAAATATCAAAATACGGTTCATAATTGGTTAGTTAAAGCCTTAAATCTCCGCGTTCGTTGATTTTCAAATGGTTCCTTCGGTTTCGCGTAGTTTGTAACCATAATGAAGCCTTTTTTGACAAAGTATGATGATGGAAAAACGAGAAGATATTTTTCAGCAATGTCTCACATGCTCATTCCATGGATGTGATATAGTACTGATTTATTATTCATTGAGGAATTCGAAAATTTTGAAGATTTAAAAACATTTTAATAAAATCCTTGTGTAATGCGTCCAAGTAAGTAGACATATGATAATATAACATGGTCTTGAAGTTTTTGTAATAATTTTGACAAATACGGAAACTGTGAATATTCTCTTCTGCTCAAATTTTGTTTTGGAGGTTTTGTCAGAAGGACCGACATTATTGATATTGTTTCAGCTAAAACACAAATTCAAAAAAGATGATCTTGCTATGCAAGAGACTCTTGGTGGTCAGCGAACTCCAGCGTGTAGAAGTAACCGGGTAAAGATTTCGTCGTTTTTCTCATATAGCTGAGCGAGCCTGTCTGCGAATCGAGTGTTCAAAGAATTACTTCGAAGGTTTTTCATAACACTCATAACATATAGTAAAGATTGATGCGATCTAGGGCTCTGATTTTTTGCTACTAAATGCTGTCTGTGAATCACGCAGTGATTGGCCAGTACCTTACACAGTTGTAACTTTGAGTGAACTGTAAAACCCCGATGACGACCAACCATCAGTATGAATGTTCTTCCATGGAATAGGTTAAAAAATCAATCGATTCTCCTCAGTCTTCATCAGGGCTTGGAAATATTGAACTTGTTAAGAAATGTCGGAAATATATTTTTATCAGCGTAACGCGTTTATTTCGTTTTTCGACACTGCTGTCGTTCATTCAACATCAAACAAATTTACATATATGTTCATCTATATTCATTCTGTTCTATCGGAGCTTTCTTAAAAGTTCGAATCATGAAACTTCATTCACATTTATTCGTTGCCATTGAATTGTCAGGAATGTTGTGACTGTTCATTTTCAATATCCCGATAAAAGTGTGATTTTCTCATTGAGACAGTGCCTTGCTTATTGAGTTTTTTTTCTGAAATTACTCCGAAATGGCATCGCAAATCGGTGGTTCAAGCGGAAGTGTCAACAAAAGAGCAAGATCTGCACTCACATTTACAAAAATTGCTAAGAATTACCTAGGCTGGAACAACGAGGAAGCATTCTGCAAAATCGAACCGACTAGCGAACTTCGTCAATTTCATCCGCCATTCTAATAAAGGGTGTGTCACATCAAATTGCATCACGGAAAAAGCGCTGTAGAAATTCGCCCAGTAGACCGATCCTTTTGAAAATTTTAGACAGTAAAATAAAAATTATTAAACAACATTTGGCATTTTCTTTTTATTCATACTTCGAGCCCAAGCCCGTATGCTCGCACCTTCCTCTTTACCCCGTCCATAAGGTTCTGTACAACGTCAGGTTGTAGTTTTTTTTAACAGAAATCCATTTTCTCTTGAAGTCCGCCTCCGATTTGACAACTTTTGGGTTCTTCCGGAGGGCCTGCTTCATAATCGCCCAATATTTCTCTATTGGGCGAAGCTCCGACGCGTTGGGCGGGTTCATTTCATTTGGCACGAAGGTGACCCCGTTGGCTTCGTACCACTCCAACACGTCCTTTGAATAGTGGCACGAAGCGAGATCCGGCCAAAAGATGGTCGGGTCCTCGTGCTGCTTTAATAGTGGCAGTAAGCGTTCTGTAGGCACTCCTTAAGGTAAACCTGCCCGTTTACCGTGCCGGTCATCACGAAGGGGGCGCTCCGCTTTCCGCAAGAGCAGATCGCTTGCCACACCATATACTTTTTGGCAAACTTGGATAGTTTCTGCTTGCGAATCTCCTCCGGAACGCTGAATTTGTCCTCTGCGGAGAAGAACAACAGGCCCGGCAGCTGACGAAAGTCCGCTTTGACGTAGGTTTCGTCGTCCATTACCAGGCAATGCGGCTTCGTCAGCATTTCGGTGTACAGCTTCCGGGCTCGCGTCTTCCCCACCATGTTTTGCCTTTCGTCGCGGTTAGGAGCCTTCTGAACCTTGTATGTACGCAGGCCCTCCCGCTGCTTGGTCCGCTGGACGAATGAACTTGACAAATTCAGCTTATTGGCGACATCCCGGACCGAACTTCTCGGATCACGTCTAAACTGCTTAACTACGCGCTTGTGATCTTTTTCACTGACGGAGCATCCATTTTTGCCGTTCTTCACCTTCCGGTCGATGGTTAGGTTCTCGAAGTATCGTTTTAGTACTCTGCTGATCGTGGATTGGACGATTCCCAGCATCTTACCGATGTCCCGATGTGACAACTCCGGATTCTCGAAATGAGTGCGCAGGATTAATTCACGACGCTCTTTTTCGTTCGACGACATTTTTCCAAATTTACGAAAAATTGACAGTGAAGCATGGCCAACGTAATCTATACACTCTTATCTGATTATAAGCGAAAGCTGAAGATTTAATTCCTAAAAATTAAATTTCTACAGCGTTTTTTCCGTGATGCAATTTGATGTGACACACCCTTTAGCACAGTTTGACCTGCCTGCGAAAAAAACTCGAGTTATTCCCAATGCGGTCGTGTCTTGAATACAATTTTCTATTTATTTATTTTTTTTTGTTTGATTACGCGATCTTGCACCTCTGGTTTTTTGACGTGGGACTACGTCTAGCCGTAGTATATGGGGGGTAAAATGAAAACCTAAACACAGAATATGCAGGAAAAAATGAAAGATTCCGAATGCTTATAACTCGAACATTTCATACTGGATCGAAAAGGTGGTTGCATCAATTGATAGGGAATGTTTCTACGCTACTATCGTAATTAATAAAATGTTATTTTTCATTATATAAACAATTGAATAACTGTAAAATCTTAAGCGTTATCTAAACGCCCTAACTGCCTCATTTTGATTGGCCCGATCTACGGTTTCCCTAACACAGCCATCAAAACCAAGCAGCCTTGGGGAAATCGGCATTGCAAATACATGAAAGTATGGGGACTTTTGTTCTCACCGAAATGTGTTCCCTAACACAGACTTCAAAACCAAGCAGCGTTAGAGAGATCGGCATTGCAAATGCATGAAAGTCGGGGGCTTTTTTGTTCCGACTGAAATGTGTTTGCCTAACACAGACTTCAAAACCACGATGTCTGGGGAAATCGGCTCTCCAAATAAATGCAAACTGCGAGTACTTTTGTACTCGCTTGCCTTTGTGCAAACTAGAATATGTTTCCTTAACACGATCTTCCGGGGGTACTTCTGCACTCGCATGTTTTTTTCTGCACTCCGAAAAGTGTTTTCCAGACACGGATTACAAAAGCGGGTACGAACACCACGCTTTGGCTCGGTTATTCAAGATTGCATTGCAGGATATGCCTTCATATATTCTGCTCACTGAATTTCTGTGCATACAATTTGATGATTAGGCAAGAATTGCTGCGATGACGCCTATTGATTAAACAATATGCGTTCGACGTATATGTCAAAATCGAAACTGAGTGCCTGAGTGCTTTTTTTCGAATATGCTTGTTCTATATCAGGGGTTCTCAAACTCTTTTGGGCAAGAGACCCCTTTTCCAGAATTAGGTCATACCTTAGACCCCCATAGCCAAATTTGTTCGGAAATCATATCTTTTGTTCTTCTTTCTTCCTGAATAATTATCAATTTGAAAACATTGAATTGCATTGGTTAAAAGAATAAAGCCGACATTATTTTTTCACGCAAAATATCACGAGTTTAATTCACACTCCCGACATTCTTCAAAAAAATGGAAGTAATTTGACAAATCAGCCAAAAGTGCTGAAAGTCACTATAATACATTTACTAAATATGTTCTCATAATATTCAACAAAATAAAAAGAGATAAAATTTACTAAATATCAAGTGTAAAAAAAAATTATTAAGCCAATTTACTCACAAACTATAAAAACTTTCAAATCGTAAAAACCAATCTATCCACAACTGCCAAAATATCAAAATACGGTTCATAATTGGTTAGTTAAAGCCTTAAATCTCCGCGTTCGTTGATTTTCAAATGGTTCCTTCGGTTTCGCGTAGTTTGTAACCATAATGAAGCCTTTTTTGACAAAGTATGATGATGGAAAAACGAGAAGATATTTTTCAGCAATGTCTCACATGCTCATTCCATGGATGTGATATAGTACTGATTTATTATTCATTGAGGAATTCGAAAATTTTGAAGATTTAAAAACATTTTAATAAAATCCTTGTGTAATGCGTCCAAGTAAGTAGACATATGATAATATAACATGGTCTTGAAGTTTTTGTAATAATTTTGACAAATACGGAAACTGTGAATATTCTCTTCTGCTCAAATTTTGTTTTGGAGGTTTTGTCAGAAGGACCGACATTATTGATATTGTTTCAGCTAAAACACAAATTCAAAAAAGATGATCTTGCTATGCAAGAGACTCTTGGTGGTCAGCGAACTCCAGCGTGTAGAAGTAACCGGGTAAAGATTTCGTCGTTTTTCTCATATAGCTGAGCGAGCCTGTCTGCGAATCGAGTGTTCAAAGAATTACTTCGAAGGTTTTTCATAACACTCATAACATATAGTAAAGATTGATGCGATCTAGGGCTCTGATTTTTTGCTACTAAATGCTGTCTGTGAATCACGCAGTGATTGGCCAGTACCTTACACAGTTGTAACTTTGAGTGAACTGTAAAACCCCGATGACGACCAACCATCAGTATGAATGTTCTTCCATGGAATAGGTTAAAAAATCAATCGATTCTCCTCAGTCTTCATCAGGGCTTGGAAATATTGAACTTGTTAAGAAATGTCGGAAATATATTTTTATCAGCGTAACGCGTTTATTTCGTTTTTCGACACTGCTGTCGTTCATTCAACATCAAACAAATTTACATATATGTTCATCTATATTCATTCTGTTCTATCGGAGCTTTCTTAAAAGTTCGAATCATGAAACTTCATTCACATTTATTCGTTGCCATTGAATTGTCAGGAATGTTGTGACTGTTCATTTTCAATATCCCGATAAAAGTGTGATTTTCTCATTGAGACAGTGCCTTGCTTATTGAGTTTTTTTTCTGAAATTACTCCGAAATGGCATCGCAAATCGGTGGTTCAAGCGGAAGTGTCAACAAAAGAGCAAGATCTGCACTCACATTTACAAAAATTGCTAAGAATTACCTAGGCTGGAACAACGAGGAAGCATTCTGCAAAATCGAACCGACTAGCGAACTTCGTCAATTTCATCCGCCATTCTAATAAAGGGTGTGTCACATCAAATTGCATCACGGAAAAAGCGCTGTAGAAATTCGCCCAGTAGACCGATCCTTTTGAAAATTTTAGACAGTAAAATAAAAATTATTAAACAACATTTGGCATTTTCTTTTTATTCATACTTCGAGCCCAAGCCCGTATGCTCGCACCTTCCTCTTTACCCCGTCCATAAGGTTCTGTACAACGTCAGGTTGTAGTTTTTTTTAACAGAAATCCATTTTCTCTTGAAGTCCGCCTCCGATTTGACAACTTTTGGGTTCTTCCGGAGGGCCTGCTTCATAATCGCCCAATATTTCTCTATTGGGCGAAGCTCCGACGCGTTGGGCGGGTTCATTTCATTTGGCACGAAGGTGACCCCGTTGGCTTCGTACCACTCCAACACGTCCTTTGAATAGTGGCACGAAGCGAGATCCGGCCAAAAGATGGTCGGGTCCTCGTGCTGCTTTAATAGTGGCAGTAAGCGTTCTGTAGGCACTCCTTAAGGTAAACCTGCCCGTTTACCGTGCCGGTCATCACGAAGGGGGCGCTCCGCTTTCCGCAAGAGCAGATCGCTTGCCACACCATATACTTTTTGGCAAACTTGGATAGTTTCTGCTTGCGAATCTCCTCCGGAACGCTGAATTTGTCCTCTGCGGAGAAGAACAACAGGCCCGGCAGCTGACGAAAGTCCGCTTTGACGTAGGTTTCGTCGTCCATTACCAGGCAATGCGGCTTCGTCAGCATTTCGGTGTACAGCTTCCGGGCTCGCGTCTTCCCCACCATGTTTTGCCTTTCGTCGCGGTTAGGAGCCTTCTGAACCTTGTATGTACGCAGGCCCTCCCGCTGCTTGGTCCGCTGGACGAATGAACTTGACAAATTCAGCTTATTGGCGACATCCCGGACCGAACTTCTCGGATCACGTCTAAACTGCTTAACTACGCGCTTGTGATCTTTTTCACTGACGGAGCATCCATTTTTGCCGTTCTTCACCTTCCGGTCGATGGTTAGGTTCTCGAAGTATCGTTTTAGTACTCTGCTGATCGTGGATTGGACGATTCCCAGCATCTTACCGATGTCCCGATGTGACAACTCCGGATTCTCGAAATGAGTGCGCAGGATTAATTCACGACGCTCTTTTTCGTTCGACGACATTTTTCCAAATTTACGAAAAATTGACAGTGAAGCATGGCCAACGTAATCTATACACTCTTATCTGATTATAAGCGAAAGCTGAAGATTTAATTCCTAAAAATTAAATTTCTACAGCGTTTTTTCCGTGATGCAATTTGATGTGACACACCCTTTAGCACAGTTTGACCTGCCTGCGAAAAAAACTCGAGTTATTCCCAATGCGGTCGTGTCTTGAATACAATTTTCTATTTATTTATTTTTTTTTGTTTGATTACGCGATCTTGCACCTCTGGTTTTTTGACGTGGGACTACGTCTAGCCGTAGTATATGGGGGGTAAAATGAAAACCTAAACACAGAATATGCAGGAAAAAATGAAAGATTCCGAATGCTTATAACTCGAACATTTCATACTGGATCGAAAAGGTGGTTGCATCAATTGATAGGGAATGTTTCTACGCTACTATCGTAATTAATAAAATGTTATTTTTCATTATATAAACAATTGAATAACTGTAAAATCTTAAGCGTTATCTAAACGCCCTAACTGCCTCATTTTGATTGGCCCGATCTACGGTTTCCCTAACACAGCCATCAAAACCAAGCAGCCTTGGGGAAATCGGCATTGCAAATACATGAAAGTATGGGGACTTTTGTTCTCACCGAAATGTGTTCCCTAACACAGACTTCAAAACCAAGCAGCGTTAGAGAGATCGGCATTGCAAATGCATGAAAGTCGGGGGCTTTTTTGTTCCGACTGAAATGTGTTTGCCTAACACAGACTTCAAAACCACGATGTCTGGGGAAATCGGCTCTCCAAATAAATGCAAACTGCGAGTACTTTTGTACTCGCTTGCCTTTGTGCAAACTAGAATATGTTTCCTTAACACGATCTTCCGGGGGTACTTCTGCACTCGCATGTTTTTTTCTGCACTCCGAAAAGTGTTTTCCAGACACGGATTACAAAAGCGGGTACGAACACCACGCTTTGGCTCGGTTATTCAAGATTGCATTGCAGGATATGCCTTCATATATTCTGCTCACTGAATTTCTGTGCATACAATTTGATGATTAGGCAAGAATTGCTGCGATGACGCCTATTGATTAAACAATATGCGTTCGACGTATATGTCAAAATCGAAACTGAGTGCCTGAAGTTCATCAAATCAAGCACATTCGCGGTTCGAGAAGTACGTACACTTGAGAGATGCAAACTTCAGAAGGAAACGTAAAATGGAATAATCGTTTGATAATTCTTCCGTTCACATATTTTGTCCTAGGTATCATACCAAACGTAAAAGGAATGTCATTAAATTTACTTTTTTTTTCAACTAGCAATAATCGCACCTCGGATGTACCTCATTGGTTACGATATCGCCACTACGCAAAGCTATTAAATTTACTTGTAACGAAGAACATAATCTATCACAATGCATGAATTGGATATGGGATTATACAATCTTTTTACGCATAAAGCAAATATATTGAATTCAATTGAATTAGAGAATTGTTCATTCATTGTTCATTCAATAAAAATTTAATCAATATATACAAATGATTGATACGATAAGGTAGTCCCACGTCAACCTTGCGGTTATATCATAGATTTAACCCACCCATTTTTTTAACCCGATTTTTAAAACTGTTTAGTTTTCATCATAGACCTAAATAAACCTACACAGTTTTGACTCATATTCCGAACAGACTTAAATTTCGGACACTTCATTTTAAACATTAAATTTACTGATCATCAAGGTTATGAATAAGTGAATAATGAAAACCCCGATATTCTTAGGATATACCCTTCCGTATAACAACATTTATAAGTATCAAAACAAAAAATTTAGTAAATTTAGTTTTTAAAATTGAATGTTCGGAATTTGAGTCAAAACGATACTTATTTACTTCGGAATTGGAGTCTCTTGATGCATTTCCGACAATTGGAATTCATATTCGTATTCACTATGTAAAAGAAACCATTTTAATTGAGAAGGGAAACTTTCTTCACTCCTCAGCGCTTTCCTCATTTGTTGTACTATTAAGAAGTGCACTTCCTTATCTTCCTCGATGAATTTTACCGTTTTGTCAGTGTCCGAGAATGACGTTGATATTGAATGAACCCGTATATTAATATCAATGAATGACAAAACACAGAGCAGAACGAAAAAGAGAATGAACGAAACTGAATGAATCAACTGTGAGTAGATCGCTGGGGTTGTGTGGTTTGGAGTTGGTTCATTCTCAGGTATCCCGAATGCAAAGATATAATGATCGAATGTGGTCTGAAATTCAGCTGAAATGATTGATGAGAAAGAGATATTTCCAAGCACTGGTCTTTATATATGTAGCGTCAAGGATAAAATTGACGGAAAATTTAAAAAAAGCAAAACTCAACAAAACCATGTATAAACATAATACAATTTATTATGAGAAAACTTTTTTTATGATTTACTTTGTTGTATTGATACGACATAAGCAAACCATGAATAAGAACAATAAATTCAAAATTAAAATAAACTTTTCTTTCCATTTTTTCCGTTTGTTTTTCGAGACAGACTTTTTTGTAAATAATAACAGATTTCTTCAGAATATTTTATACGATAAAATGTGGCAATCCTGGTCATTCTTATAACAGAATGATTCACGTAACACAACTTATGTAGCATCTTAAATATATCAAATAAGAACTTTTTTATAGGGGTCGATATCCAGACCCCGTCGACCCCCAAAATCAATTTTCGTTTCTGTCGACCTCTGGCAAACCGAAATCGACCCCAGGGGGTCGATATCGACCACTTTGAGAAACCCTGTTCTATATGAATGTCGTCTTTGAACAGGGAATACAAATTTATTTATTTAATTTAAATATCAAAAGCATTTTGTTTTGTTTCTCAGCATAAAGGCCATAGCCACAGGACATTCATCTTGTGCTGTCAGGTAGTCGTTTTTTATTAAATAAATTAATTGAAAAAGCATAATTAGAAATTCAACAACTGCCCAAAACTCAGCTGACAATAAGAGCCAATCGTGACATACATCTGTCATTTAGTTGAAGCCGATTCTTGATTTTAGCGCCAGATCCAGAAAACAATCTTTCGCTTGTAGTTGATGTCAACATCAGATTCAGTAATCCTATGCGCAATCGTTTACAGTTCATCCCCTCAGTAACTGCCATTAGTTCCGTCTCTGTCAACATTTGAACAGAAGTAAATCGTAGAAGCACTTCAAATGATGACATTATGTTCAAAAAAATTGTAAGGGGTTATATCTAAGACACGACCGCATATTTTCGACGTAGAACTACGCAATTCTATTATGCGATCCCCTTGTTTACCACTTCGAATATTATTTTAGAATGCATCGAAATTTTCAGATTATGTTCTTCGTTACAAATAAATACGATGAACGTCCTTTTACGTTTGATACGACGCCTAGGACTACCAAAATATGTGAACGGAAGAATTGTCAAAAGATAATTGTATTTTACATTTCCCTCTGAAATTATTACACATCTCATGTCTACGTAGTTCTCGAACCACGAAAGTCCATTCACCTCTAGTATCTGAAATGACGATTTTTCCAGGCTTCTCAGTTTAAAAGAACGTTGCAGAGAAACATACTCCGGTCCGCACAACGACAAGCGAATACAAAAGTATTCAACACCAAAAAATACCCCCGACTTGCGTGAATTTACAAAGCGGATTCCCCCAGGCACATTGATTTTGAAGTCCGTGTTAGGGAAACACAGCTCAGTGGGAAAAAATACCGCCGACTTGCATGTATATTTGCAAAGCGGATTTCCACAGGTACATCGATTTTAAAGTCTGTGTTGGGGAAACCGTAAATCGAGCCAATCAAAACATGGGAGTTAGAGCGTTTAGATAACGCTTGACATTTAACAGTTATTCAATTCTTCATCTCATGAAAAATAATATTTTATTAATTGTGATAGACGCGTAGAAATATTTTCTATCCATTGATGCGAACATCTTTCCGATCTGTTAAGAAATGTTCGAGTTATAAGCATTCAAAATACGGGTAGGGTTAGCATACAAATCGGCAGAACAAAAATATGGGAAAAAAGGAAGTTCTTCCAGTTTTCATGAATTTAAACCGTTTAGAGATTAGCGAATTGTAATGTATAGCATATCGAACAAATCTTAGAGAACTTCCGATTCGATTGGTATGCAAATCATGAGAATTCGTTCACAGTGAAAATAGTTATTAACTTTCACATTATTTCATAAAAACGTGACCTGTTTTCTGATTTGGCACCCTTCCTGAAAGACGTAGCTCTACGTCAAAAATGTTAGGTGACATTTAGTGAGATAAAAAATCGATGTATACTGAAAAACAAATTTACAAAAAGATCGAAAAGATCGAAAGCAAAAAAATCGATTTTCTCGATTTTATCGAGTACAAAAGATCGGAAATCGGAATGGAAAAGATCGATCTTCTAAGAATCGATTCGAGATCGTCCAATCCTATTGAGAATCCCCATAGGTCCATTTGTCGCACTTGCAAGAAAATGACAAAAAACGTTTTTCTCAAAATTTTGACCTGGACCTCCAATTTGGTTCTATTATTAGACCCAAAACATATTATTTGGAACCACATCTTCATCAATATAACAGATTAAACTCAAAATATAATGCTTCAATGTTGGTCGGTTCCTCAAAAAAAAAAACGTGAAATCAGTGGTGTATTTAGCTGTTTTGAAGTGACTCAATTCACTATTATGTATTTTTTTATGTTCATAATGTTCATACTAAATAAGAATGGGGCTGTTTATAAGTTACTAGCTGACCCGGTGAACTTCGTACCGCCCAAAATTTATATATATATGTTATATAAATACTCTCAAACATTCACATTTTCCTGCCAAGTGAACGTTTGTTGGTCCAATCGCAGAAGTCTTCATTGATTGATTACCTCTAGACCCTTTTAAATTAATTTCATAATGAATTTCCTAGTACTATTACCAAAACTCGTCATTATAATATAAAATTATTTTCAGACACAATTCTTGTTCAAGATTATTTAATCACTTGTAAATAACATGTTTCTCCATTACATGGAATACATATTTGGAACAGAAAACATAATGAAATAAAGCCAGTTCAAATCGGATGATTCCTTCCTCGAGTTAGGCCATATATAGGGGGAACACGGTCGAACCACCATAGAAACATCTCTTGTCCCCCGAAACCTTTGATACCAAATATGGTTCCATTTGCTTCATTAGTTCTCGGGTTATGCAGAAATTTATGTTTCATGACAGCTACCTGGATGAACTGCGAAAATTTGAAGTGGATTTTTTTGGTCATTTGGGGTTTTCCGGCCACTGCTTTCCAACGAAATAGTTGTTTTCTCGCGTAGTTTCTCGTAGTGTTCTCAACGATGGTATAGTGGGATATTTTTACGGGAGTCGACAAAACAAGATCAATTACAGTTTTCAGCTTGGGGTTTCCGAGAGATGATTCGCCTCTATTTTGGTATGCCTTTCCATAATTTATTCAACTATTTTTTCAAATTTAAGTTTATATTAACTTATAACATTAATTTATTAACACTACAGTGGAACCTCGATTATCCGCGACAGCGAGTTCCATAGTAAATCCATAAACCTTCCCGGAATTTGTTTGTGAGTGATAGGCTCATGTACTTTTGTTTTGGCCATGGCATTCACATTATCTGACTATTGGTGTATACGACCTTCTGGATGGATAGTTCGTTGATTTCTTCATTGATAAAACCTGGTTTTCATGCTGAAACACCTTCTTTTCGTGTTTCAAACTCATTTTTAGTCCTTCATTGCATTATCCGCGATTTTCGTTATTCGCGGTGAGCTAGCCAGACTGTTCTGCGGATAATCGGGATTCTACTGTATTACTTTCATTATAATTTTTCCATCCGACCGATTACTCTTTGCTTCGTACACCTTGCCAGTTTCAGAAAACTGTCTTTCACTGTAAACACTACTGCAAAGAGCTGAAAGATAAACTCTAGCAAACCTTGTCAATTAGGGGTATTGCTGAGAGTTTGATCAATTTCAATTTCAATTTCAATCAGTCAATTTTGTTAGTAATGCAACTTTTTTCAAATGAAAACTGACTATCATTTTCATTTGCCGCTTCATTGAAACTATCAAAAAAAAATTGTCGCGTGTAAGGTTTAATTCAGTTTCATCTCTTTTGCTTCCTTTAATTTGATTCGTGGTGAAGCGAATGTACCATCTCTCAGATTATCATCTCTGAAGACAGTTCAAATTTTTTTAATCTAAAATTAAAATAATTGATTGGTGTTCTTTTACTCATTCTAATTCCTAGTTGTACTTACTCTTTCTCGACTAGTATTAACATTATTTCAATATATTTAATATATTGAAATATATTCAATATACATAAGAAATTTTCGTATTTTTCAAATCGATAGAAACCTTTTTTTTATTAGATCGTTTATTTTTACAGGCTCAGTTACATAAGTTTAAAGGAGCCAAACTCCTATCTGTATTGTTACAAGTATATATAAACATTTTTCATTAATTCTAGTGTAAATGAAGTAGAGAACCGATTACTTCGGTTCTCTACTTCGGTTTGCTCGAGTTTAGAAGGGTGACATTTTTTTTCAGGAAAAGGAAGGGATATAAAGATATGTTGACAATGTACACACTCACATTCGCACTCACATTCATCATACTCAATTCTTAAGCCTATCTTATATCTAATATGTATTTACATTTCACCTCATTATATTGTTAGTAAGAAGGGATTTGAGTTCTCGCGAAGGAAAAGGAAAAGGAGAATATAAGGATATAAGGACAATCACACACGAAGGTCGATAGCTTTTAGGAAGATATATATTTGGGACATGTAATTAAGGTCTAACCGTGCCAACATATCTCTCACTGGCACATTGGCCTGCCTTCCTCTGGCGCGAAGAGAGTTCTCTAAATTCGATCTGGCAACAAGATACACCTCGCACGACCACACAACGTGTTCGATGTCGTGGTAACCTTGGCCACAAGCACAGATATTGCCATCGGCAAGATTAAAACGAAAGAGTAGCGCGCTAACGAACAGTGATTGGACATGAGTCGAGAGATGATGCGAATAAAGTCCCGACTCTAGTCCAGATTTTTCAACCATGGTTTGAGGCTAACCTTAGGGATAATCGAGTGAAGCCACCGACCCAATTCATCTTCGTTCCACTTACGTTGCCAGTTAGCGATGGTATTTTTACGGACTAAAGAATAAAATTCATTGAAGGCGATTTGACGCTGATAAATATCGCCTTCAATTGTACCTACCTTTGCTAATGAGTCAGCCCTCTCATTACCCGGAATTGAGCAATGTGAAGGGACCCAGACAAAGGTAATGACATAACAGCGTCTGGATAAAGCACTCATCATTTCCCGTATTCTCTCAAGGAAGTACGGCGAGTGCTTTTCCGGCCTCACTGAACGGATAGCTTCGACAGAGCTAAGACTATCCGTTACAATGTAATAGTGTTCAACAGGTCGTGAGGCGACGCTGTCCAGCGCCCAATGTATTGCTGCCAATTCAGCAATATACACTGAGCAAGGATTCTGAAGACTGTGGGAGGTGCTAAAAAATTCGTTGAACACTCCAAATACTGTGGACTCATTCATAGAGGATCCATCAGTAAAGTACATATTATCACAATTGATACGCCCATACTTTGCATTGAAGATCGTAGGAACGATCCCCGATCGATGATAATCTGGAATTCCATGGATTTTCTCCTTCATGAACAGATCAAAATGTACAGAGGAACTGATGTAGCCAGGAAAACAAACCGCCGTCCTGCTGAAACCACATGTCATCCGTATCCATATCTTCAATTTGTGGCAAAAAAAAATCGGTTAACATGCGGCCATAGCGCTCACCATTCACAGTTACCGTCTCGCCGTCCTCATTTTCAAAGAAATACGGCCCGATGACTCCACCAGACCATAATGCGCACCAAACAGTGACTTTTGGCGGATGCAATGGCCTCTCAACAATCACGTGTGGATTTTCTGAGCCCCATATACGGAAATTTAGGGTGTTCACATAGCCACCGAGCTCGAAATGTGCCTCATCGCTGAAGAAAATTTGATGCGAAAATTCAGCATTTTGCTGCTGTTGTTCGTTCACCCAATCGACGTATGCCCGACGCATTCCATGGTCACCACGCTCTAATTTCTGTACCAGTTGGACTTTATATGGATGTAGGTGCAAGTCCAAATGCAAAATTCGCCACAATGATGTGTTTGACAAGCCCAATTGCTGAGCACGCCGTGGAATCGAAACATTCGGGTCATCCTCCACACTGGCAGCAACAGCAACAATATTTTCGGCCGAACGCACATTACGATGATGCACAGGTTTCACCATATCCGCTACGGATCCAGTTTGTTCGAATTTACGCACTACAAAATCCGACCAAAATCCGTCCGTAATGCTCGAAAAACATTAGCCGGTTTTTCATCATTTTTATAGTATAATTTAACAAAATTAACACGTTGTGCGATGCTAAAACGATCCATATTGTAAAATGGCAGACATTCAACTAACGATATGACGCTTTGGTTGACAGCTATGTCAAACGGTTGTCAGCGCAGGGCTGTATACTTTCGGAAGCCCGAAATGGAAAACCCTGTATATCGCAATAACGATTTTGCGTAATATGCATTTAAAATCTCTTAATTTTTCGTTACATTTTCGTAGAGTGACCCCCTGATATAGAAATCAATGACTAGACTAGTACTAAGGCCATAAAGCGTTAAGGAAAGTTTCGTTAAAAAAATACTTAAGCGTTAATTTGGAAAAATTTTAGTGGAAAATTTCAAAACGTAGCTTCGGGGATCAATCTATGTTTTTCTTGATTTTCTAGAATAATATGCGAATAAAACTATAGAAATTCAATTATTTCTTCAACTACGATTATTTAAATAATAATTCAAGGGATTGAGGATACAAAACTTGATTTAATGCACCTAAAGGTATGGTCATGCCTTTCCATAAATCGATCTTAAAACTGATTTGCAGGTCATCCGGACACCATTCGAGTTAATTAATGTGGTCAAAAACCCTTGAAATGGTCACCAATGAGCTAGTTTTGACAAACCAAGACGTTCGATATATCGCATGACGGTCCTGGTCATTCGCGGTGCATTTTTGTAAAATAGTTTTTTTTTATTCGTTTGAATAGTAATTAAAAGTATTTGATTACTTCTTCAATTCACCAAGTATCGGCGAGAAGTGAATTAATATAAATATTGTTTTAATGTGTTAAAAATATGTTTCTGTTCCATAGTTAAAAATGGAAACAAAAATGGAAACAGCACATTCTTTCTCTCAGTGTAGGAAATTCTGTGTGGTTTGCTCGACTGTCCATCAGTTTCGGTGTTCTTTGGGAACACAGAAATTTAAATTCAGAACATGTTTCTAATAGTGGTACGACAGGCGAACTTAATTTCGTGATCTGAGAAACAAACAAAGAGTACTCATAGTTGAAGCCAATTGATTCATATGTTTGTTTTCTTTATTTGAATTTTACTCGAGTGCTAGGCACGCGTTCAATTTCCTCCTCGCGTTATGATACTGATATGCAAAGTATAATTTGGAACGAGAAGGCCGGTTGATTCTCCAGATTGAACCGGTCGAACATTATTTCGTGAAGTCGTAATCGACGCAAAATTCACCTGCATAAACATTTGAGTGTGTTGCCGGTAATTCGTTCCATTCCTGCATGAGTAATACACTAAATGTTTGAGCAAGTCAGTTCAAAACATTCACCTTATTCATTGGGCAGAGCATCCCTCAGACCGTATAAATGTCGCAAATAAACACTACTCAACGATCCAATTGTTGAAGATTTTTTTTGCTACCTAAATTTTTGCGCATTGATCGTTTAAGTTAAACTCACTTGTCCGCTGATATTTGCGAAAGCTGTTGACGAGGGTCAAAGAGTCTATTATTGTCGGAGAGCGATAAAAATTGTTTACATTTCCACTTTTTGTTATCAAGAGCAATTTGTTGACACATCTCTGACTAGTCATTTCACGGAGCTGTTGTTGGCAGGTCCTTATCTTCAATTGCGTACCTTTGAGTGCATGAACAGGTCATTAATACATATAATGGTTTTTTGTAGTTTTTGAGCTGAGACTGTAGCTCCTCTATCTGCATGATAAATCTCTGAATTAGTGGAACAAGTGGAATTACGCTGTGTTATAGACTCGAAAAGCAAAACTGAACAGCATCACGATTATTGCAGGAAAATTAAAATCGTGAAAGATCACATATCCTAGTTGAGCGTAATTGTCGTCGCATAGTTGAAATCGTATCCATATACCTAGAAATACCTTCATTTGCAATGCAAATATGGAATCAGGATACAGTGCCTCCAGTACCTGAGTAAAACATTAGCTCTATTTCCGACAATTGTTTACGACGTTCTAGTGAAGATGTTTTTCTCTAAGAAGAAGACGCATTATACGTCCGAAACGAAATTATTTCCGCCTACACCTGCATCTCAATCATCAAATGGAGCGCGATCATTCATCAGTACAGTTCGGAGACTATTGTTATAGTGAGTAAAATAATATATTCCACTCATGCCACAATCTAATTGCTGCTGCTGCTGCCGCCGATCCCGATCAGAATGTATCTGAACGAGGAACGCGAGGAGAACAGTAAATTCTGAACAACTCAAGGAAAACAGGTGCAAAAAACAGAGAGTACAAGTGCTCAGCTCGCTTGAAACTTACTGCCGACAATACTTACAACTGCTCTTGTTCTATTAACTAGCAGAATGAAAAAAACGCGCACAGCACACAGAACTCGTCTACATTTTGTGAGCGGAAAAACTTACCTTCGTTATTGATGCTTGTCGTTCATTGCTTATTGTAAATCAATTATTTTCTGCTGGTCCTAACGCCGATGATGCAATTTTGATGAGAATGAAATATATTAAAAAAATCTTTAATTGAAACTCCTGACATTTCGCTTTCATGGGATTCCCTGCCTAATACACTATTGGACTTCCAGTTCAAAAGATTGCAAAAAGTTCACGATAGCTCGGTTTTGCATAGCGAAATTCGGGCCCCGACTGAAATTCAAACCGGATTTGGCATGCTGATAGATGTATTTTCGGTATTGTGTTGCTCATTTTGAATATATAAATCAGGGAATTTCCTGAAATAGAGAGCATTAGATCGGTGACTATTTTTAACCAATGCTTGAAATAACCAAATTTCATTCTCAAGGAGTTTTGAAAAAAATAATATCAAAAACTAAACTAGCTGAAGCTTCTTTTGAGTTTTTAATTTATGTACAGTGACACATACTCGTAATCGTACTCCACAAATCTCTTTTCCTTTCTTTTGAAAGTCGAAAACAAAGTTTCAGAACATTCTATTTAGATGAAGTCATAGTGTAATATGATAGTTAAAACGTTTGCTATCTGTTTTCAGAATAATGGTTTTTATTTCTCTGAGAATTGCGAATGCAAACTCATAATCGTAGTCTGGTTGAAATTTTTACCCGATTCATAAGGCGTTGATTAATTTCAGGATTCCATCATTAGTCTGGTATCCCTTGTTCATTGCAACTATCTTTAGCTGTCTTTAGCCGTTATCTACGAGCTTTTTTGTGTATTCGGAAGGAATATTCATTCATTTTTTGATCAAGCGGTTTCTAAAAACGTTATTTTTAGTAATTTAATGGTTTCTAATTGTCCTACACAGATAACTTCCATATTTTTTAACTGGGATTGATGCTGGAAGATTGGGGAAAAGAATCAATAACCTTTGAGCAATAAAATGTAACCATGTGCGAACTATATGTTGTGCTCAGGGTCATCATCTTGGTAAAATTTGAATCCTCGATTGGATCAGAATGTTTACTTGAACATCCTAAAGAAAAACATGTATCAAAGTGTGAACAAAATGAGATTGAATCGAGGATGACCCTAAGCACAAGTCACATATAGTTCGCACATGGTTACATAAAAATTGCTCAAAAGTTATTGATACTTCTCTTCAATCTCCCAGCATCAATCCCAGTTAAAAAATATGGAAGTTATCTGTGTAGGAAATTTCTTCTTCTTGGATGGCACTAACGTTCCAGTGGAACTTTTGCCTTCTCAATGTATTATCACTTGCGTCATTTTTATTAGTAATACTTGGTTGAGATTTCTATGCCGAATAACACGCCTTGAATGTACTCTGGAGTGGCAAGCTCTAGAATACGCGTGATCATAGTGCAAGCCGGAAGAATTTTCTTTGACGAAAAATCCCCCGGCTAGAACGGGAATCGAACCCGAACCCCCGGCATGATAGTGTGGGACGCTAACCACTCGGCCCCGGGAGCACAATTTAGGAAATTTAGAAACCATCAAATTTCTTAAAATAACGATACTAATTTAGGAATCCTGAAATTGATCAACGCCACATGAATCGAGTTGAAATTTCAACCAGAGTACGATTATAAGTTTGAGTCGATTTTCATACATTCGCAAATAATAAAATAAAAACCATTATTCTGAAAACATATAGCAAAACTTTTAACTCTCATATTACACTATGACTTCATCTAAATAGAATGTTCCGAAACCTTGTTTTCGACTTCCAAAAGAAAATAGATTTGCATGGTGGAGTACGACTACGAGTTTGTATCACTGTCTGCCATCCTGAATATAGCGCTGGATTACATCTAATGTAAGTTCCACAACTGTATACGTTTATAGATACATCAATTTGAGCGTTTAGTTTACGAGTACTTTTCAATTCTTTTTTCCCTCCTCGAATGATAAAACAGAACATTTCTATTGGTTACGTACAAAATTCTGTGATAGGATCATACAAATATTCTCTGCCTGCACATCAGGGATGCCAGGTGATTTTTTAAAATATCTTCACATGATACCAACAAATGTCTTCAAATATCTTCACAGTTATATCGCAGGGAACTAAAATTCATAGCTTACTTTTGGACAAAGTTTGATAGCTTATTCAATGTTTATATTAATTGGCAATTCGCTATAAAATTTCCCTAAACTTGCCTTGAGGTTTTGAAGTTTATTTCAATAAACGTGAACAAAGAATATATTTCACAACTTTCATGAGTTTAGAAATTATAATTAGTTTGATATACCGTTGATGAAATGAATATCGCCCCAGTTTTTCCACAAAAACGGAACTATGATAACTCAATTTGTTTATTTCAACTTTGAAGTTTTGGTTGTACCTCAAACCATATCCATAAAACTGAAACGGTATGTAACCGGAAAACTTTCGTTTTGTGAAGTGGTCGTTTGAAAGACCTAGGTTAATCTATTGTAGAATATAGGTCCAAAATAATAAAAATACAATGTCACAATCATTCAAATTTTCTAGTCAAATGAACTAATGTCTTCTAGAGACAACATGTATTCAGACCGCTTGAAAAATATAAGAGTAAAAGTCGCTTTGTTGTTGAATTCATTCTATACACTTGTGGATTTTCTGCTTGGAAAAGTTCGCGCAGTGGCGATATCATAACCAATGAGGTTTATCCGAAATGCGATTATTGTTAAGGTGAAGGTGGAAGCTAGCCATTGTAGAAGAATAGGTAAACCCTCGTGTAAAAATGGGGTAATAGTGTTTGTGAGAGAAGAGCAAAGCACACGTAAATAGATCAATTCACTTATCAGACTGTGTGGTGCTTCATTGACACGAGTGTTTGAATACATTTGAAAAAAAAATAACAATTCAATACTAAAGTAAAATGTATGAATGATATGTTCCGATGAACAATTGCAAATATAAATATATATAGAAGGTGCATTTGCATATGAAATGAAATTCTGATTATACGCGAGCGTAACATGAGCAAATTTATAACACATTCGAATTGGGGCTCTTTTGGTATTAACAAGTTCTTCCGCATAGTAACTCGATGTGGATAATTCCTTAATATTTTCCTTCGTTGATCGAATTGTCTCCACATATTCACGTTGGAGAGTCTTAACCCTTCTGTTCGTTGGCCGAGGCATTTTTATTGAATGTAATACTTTTCCGTTTATTGTTTTTAAAAGTATAGGTGTATTGCAGAGCTCGGAACACTGCCACGTTCCGAGCTCTGCAATACAATTTTCTTACCCAATGTTAAAGTTGCTAAAACTTACATTATAGACACATTAAACGTAAAAATAATAATTGTATTGATATCAACACAATTTTATTCCATTGATTTTCATGACATCAAACGTCATGACTCAGGAATAACATTTTATTTAGTGGTTTTTATAGCTGTTTCGATGATGTTGTCTGGCATCAGTGTCGAAAAAATAACGATGCTTTCACCAATACAAACAAAACCATTGCCGAAGATTGAAAAATGAAAATTTAACTTCAAGAGCACTAGCTCGAGTTTTCCGACGTTTTTCACTATACAGTGCGACAGCACATGAAAATTTAATATCTTGTGAGTAATCGATTATAGTTTGGTTGATATTGATGGAAAGTGTGCGAAAACGATCATTTTCTTCACATTGTTTCGCAAAATTATTGATTTTCGGCCGAGGGGTGAGGGAGGGATATAAAAGAAATGAGTTCCATTGTGGCAGCCATTTGTGGCTAGCTTCCACCTTCACCTTAATTGAAAACTAAAAAACCCGAGACAAAAGTCTCCGTCGATTACTAAGAACAAAAGTAAACAGGTGACACTGTTTTTTTGTTTTTTGACGATGTTTTCGGCCGATAGTTTTTTATGGAAATAATATCTCTCAAAAATTCATATACGCTATAATACTGAAATGTTTTCGCATATTTCATAATGTCTTCACAAAATCAAATGCCTTCACAGCAAGTCAATTGTCTTCAAAATGAAGACATGTCTTCAAACCTGGCATCCCTGCAGCACATACCAAATTGCAACTACATTTAAGTGTCAAACACAAGAACAGCGTTGTAACCGCAATTGCTTTCGCACACACGCGCCGACGCGATTATGAGAATGAGTAAAAAAAGCAACAATCAACGTAAAATCTGAGGTGAAGTTTCACTGTCATTCGACCTTGACGGTGATTGAAAAATTTAACAACCAATGAACCGCGTTAGAGAAAAAAAAACACCACAAAACTGATTTGAGGGAAATTAGTGACAACACACTGAACTGTAGATCGATTTTTTTTGCAACAAACGAGCAACTGAGAGAATCATGAATTTGTTTTGTAATTTTATGCAAACTCATTAGTACAGACTGTTTCTGATATTGTTCCAGCATCAGATTGTATCGAAATAAAAACTCCTTCCGATAGATTTGATGAATCTAACGTCCATTGCGCCATCAAATGAGCAAGCATGAATGATTAATCCCACACCCAGCTGTATGCTTCAACAAACCAAACCCTAATTGAATAATCACTTGATCCGAGTGATTATCTGCGGTTCCCACGTGATACATTCGCAAATGAGCGCAATTATGTAATAAGCATGCATTTAATACCGACAATCCAGTCAAAGGTTGTCAATTAGAGAATATATCTATGAAAAGTATCGTCTCATGTAAAAAACACATCTTTGTTGTAATGAATAGATCTTATCGTAGATCAAGTGTTTGAAGAAGTTGTTTTTTTTTGTATGTGTTTCGAAGTTTGATGAACTCCCGGTACTTGTCAGCAGCTGTGCTTGTTGTATGATTAACATTTACCAGCTGCGCGCTTCATAGCGGAATCGGTTGTTTCCGATTTTGCGGCGCACACCTCAGAGCCACGTGTGTTGCATAAGTCATTTTATCCGCCTGTTAGTCGTTACTTCATCGAACACCGCATGTGATTTCACGCGAGTTTAATGGGCAAAATCGAGAACGATTAAGAACAAATGTTTTGCTTGTTGAACAAAACCATAATCTGGGACTTCGTCTCATTTAGAGATACAACATATCTGAGACGGATGCGAATTCGTTTTCATAGCGGATCTCAGCGCATATATTCCCCACAAACATATGTATTGCTCGTATTTTGAGGGCGAGTTCAGATATATGAAATGCCGGGTTTAGACGTTGTCAGTTACTAAATTACGAGTAAACGTCAAACGATCCCAAGAATTACGAACTTACTCATACCACGAAATTTGACATTTCATTTGCATTCCGTTTTGTCTCAAATTCCGAACACTTAAGAACAACCTAAGTTGGCCATAAAACAGAGTATCATTACTCAAAATGGCACTTTTTCGCGAAATTAATGTGGTTTTTGGATACCGTTCCGAATCATATTTCGGACGCTTAAGGCATATGATGCAGAAAACAGATCTAAACTTTATGCACAGATATTATTTGGTAGATATTTTTAATAAATTAGTACAATATGTTTTTAAGCTTTCTACTTTGGTACCTATTTGATTGAAAACATAAAAAAATCATCGAATAAAATGCTTTTCAAATGAAGCAAATAAGAATCAAACTTCGGACACTAAATCAAATTTCGGACAGATTGAATTCAAATTTCGGACACTATATTTTGTAATTTTATGGACGAAAATTTGCCTGACACTTGATTATATTTTATAATCAACTGCGAAACACTTACCAAGCAATCACAGTAAACTGTTAACGATGACGAGAACTGATGAAACACGGGAGAAATTAAAATATTTATGAACGGGTGAATTCTACGTGCTCACGCAAAACAAACGTTCTTTGGAAAAATATTATACTCCCAAAAATTTGGATTTTGTGCTTCGAAACTTGATTCAAATTCCGGATTTGCTAACGCAAACATTTTACCGTTGGTTTTGACAGTCACTTTTTTGCAAATGCTTAGTACTATAAGTTATAGGCAGTATCGATACCTGTAAATGATGTTGGAATGAAGCCTATACCACCTAAAATACCAGGGGTTTTACCATTCAATTATTTATAACATTAAAGTTCAGTAAATTTTCATTTTAAAATTAAGTGTTCAAAATTTGAGACAAAACGGTACTCGCAACCGAGTTACTTCAAAGTTGTTTGTTTTTAAACGGACGAGTATCGCCGTACATACGGAAGAGAGGCGAGAGCAGTCAACGAGTGCGGATGTGGTTTTCGGTTGATCCGTTGTTTGTTTTTTATGGATCAGTGATGTAATGGAAAAAGTGATCTTTCTAAAATAATCCGAAGTAGTCGATTTTGTTCTTTTTAGTTGTGTGAAAAAATATAGAGAAGATGTGCGATGAAATATCGATTTCTTGTTCGGCGATTCGGCGTGCTACGTTCATTTTTGTTTTGTCTAGTGCATCGAAGCATGCGTTTATGTGTGTATGTGTAGTGCGGAGCAGTTTTCGGAGTGAATATTGTAACGAGCAGTGTCTTAGAATATCAACAAATATTTACGAGTAACGAATATGATTTTATTTCAGTGTAAATAACTTTTTTTTCAGCTCGAAACACATTGCCCTCATTATATTGATGACAATACAAACGAGTTCATTTTGTTCATATCGCTGATGCATGAACAAATTTGCTATAATGAATGAATGCGGCATTGAGTGGGGTTCATAACTTCGCTGTTATTTATACTTTGAATATCAAAAGCAACAAATTGATATTTCTTACATTCGAAACGATATTCGTTCTGGCATTGATTTTGAGCCAAAATTCAAAAATAAAATAAAATTAGTCAGGCTGGATCATTTAGAGAAAAACGCCAGAGCTCAATGAAACGATCTTTGCAAGAAATCGCGCAGGATTTCGTTTGGCGAGACGGTAACAACGGCATCGCGAACGATCCCTAAACACCGTATTGCAATTGAATAACAATTGCTCCTAGACTCGATGGTCAAATGGATTACAACACATCATAATCTTCTTGTTGCCTGCGTTGATTTGGAAGGACTTAAGCATCAGTACAATCCGACCTACATAAAATCCAGCCGCACACAGCTACCTCTGGTTAAAAGTAAACAACAGCTGATATTCATTTGGCTAAAATGAAATTCTGTTCTGGCATTCTGAATAATCAAGATGAAAACGACATTGGGTGGAAAAATAAACATCAAAACATATTGATGAACAAAAGTTCATTTGCTCATATTCACTGGTTGCTTGGATCTGTCATTTTGATTTTCGTTTGGAGTATATAGGTTTTCGATGCAACCTAGCCCGAAAATATAAGCTTTTGAGCTGAACGAAGATAATTTTTTTCAACACTGGTAACGAAAGCGCGAGCGGTCGCATCGGAGAACGCTGAAGGCGATGTATTCGATAAGCTAAGTCCCTATAACTTACCTTCTCTCTTTCTCTCAATATTCATGTTTCTCCATATCCCCCTCTCTGCATCTCTTACATTCCTTTTTCGCGAATGCAATTGACGAATTTACGCAAAGCTGAATCAGCTCATGCGACATCTACATTAGAACTCAGAACCACAAAAGTGAGGGTGTTTGTTTATTTTACGCACTGAAAAGCAAGATTCGGTGGAGATTATTCATTTTATTTCAATTTAGATTCATTTCAGCAATTGAATGTCGTCAGTATATGGTAAGAAAATTGGAGTTTTGTATATTTACGATGGTTTCAACACGCGATTTGACCAAAGTCATAGATAATCTTCGAAAATTTTAAGTTTGATAATGCATACCGGTTATTGATGCTATGGATAATTGCGATGAAATCGATATCATATCAAATTGGCTGATATCATTGATTATGTAGGGGTCGATACGAGAAGTACTTGCAGTATATTTAGCGCAAAACACCCTATTCATCGTTTACTTAGTTGAAAAAAATTAAAGTTACAATACTTATAACAAGCCATTCCTCGTAATATACATATTACATTGTAAAATTCTGATTTTCTAACCTTTTCAGCGTGGAAAGAATACATGAAACCGGGAAATTTGAAGATAAAGGGTGTGACACATCAAATTGCATCACGGAAAAAACGATGTAGAAATTTAATTTTTAGGAATTATATCTTCAGCTTTCGCTTATAATCAGATAAGAGTGTATAGATCACGTTGGCCATGCTTCACTGTCAATTTTTCGTAAATTTGGAAAAATGTCGTCGAACGAAAAAGAGCGTCGTGAATTAATCCTGTGCACTCATTTCGAGAATCCGGAGCTATCACATCGGGACATCGGTAATATGCTGGGAATCGTCCAATCCACTGTCAGCAGAGTACTAAAACGATACTTCGAGAACCTAACCATCGACCGGAAGGTGAAGAACGGCAAAAATGGATGCCCCGTCAGTGAAAAAGATCACAAGCGCGTAGTTAAGCAGTTTAGACATGATCCGAGAAGTTCGGTCCGGGATGTCGCCAATAAGCTGAATTTATCAAGTTCATTCGTCCAGCGGACCATGCAGCGGGAGGGCCTGCGTACATACAAGGTTCAGAAGGCTCCTAACCACGACGAAAGGCAAAACATGGTGGGGAAGACGCGAGCCCGGAAGCTGTACACCGAAATGCTGACGAAGCCGCATTGCCTGGTAATGGACGACGAAACCTACGTCAAAGCGGACTTTCGTCAGCTGCCGGGCCTGTTGTTCTTCTCCGCAGAGGACAAATTCAGCGTTCCGGAGGAGATTCGCAAGCAGAAACTATACAAGTTTGCCTAAAAGTAGATGGTGTGGCAAGCGGTCTGCTCTTGCGGAAAGCGGAGCGCCCCCTTCGTGATGACCGGCACGGTAAACGGGCAGGTTTACCTTAAGGAGTGCCTACAGAAGCGCTTACTACCACTATTGAAGCAGCACGAGGGCCCGACCATCTTCTGGCCGGATCTCGCTTCGTGCCACTATTCAAAGGACGTGTTGGAGTGGTACGAAGCCAACGGGGTCACCTTCGTGCCAAAGGAAATGAACCCGCCCAACGCGCCGGAGCTTCGCCCAATAGAGAAATATTGGACGATTATGAAGCAGGCCCTCCGGAAGAACCCAAAAGATGTCAAATCGGAGGCGGACTTCAAGAGAAAATGGATTTCTGTTAAAAAAAAACTACAACCTGACGTTGTACAGAACCTTATGGACGGGGTAAAGAGGAAGGTGCGAGCATACGGGCTTGGGCTCGAAGTATGAATAAAAAGAAAATGCCAAAAGTTGTTTAATAGTTTTTATTTTACTGTGTAAAATTTTCAAAAGGATCGGTCTACTGGGCGAATTTCTACAGCGTTTTTTCCGTGATGCAATTTTATGTGACACACCCTTTAAATTCTGATTTGTCTAGAAAATTTGAACGAATTTCATACCAAAAAAACAAAACATCCTCATTTTACTCGCTGCGCCATCTGGTTGTAAATCCAACGTAAATTCGTCAATTGAATTGTTTCCCGTAAAATAGATTCATTTGTATTTGTTGAAGTTAGCGTTAACGGTCTGTATTTTATTCGTTTCTGCCTGTAGAGGAATGAGATTGCATGTCCAATCCATAATTTTCATAGGATTTGTTACAATTAGTTCGTAAAATTATGAAACGAGCCATGGCGCGATAATGGCTACAAATATTTTATCTCATTTCTGCGTGAGCAGCGACGAGTGTCTCTGATGCTATATGAGATCGTTGAAGAGGGGTTACGGGAGTATTTACCTCGCGATGCGTTTTGGTTAGATCGTTTCGTTTTACAAACGTTCAGAAATATTATTTTTAACAATTCAAATATTCCAAATGAGTGCTAAATTCAAATCCCGAATTTCTGTTGTTGGCGGATTAGTTTTTATGTTCACACTGGCATACTGATACATAATGATATATTTAATTGTAGTTATGTTTCATCTGTAGTTAAACTTATATGTTTTGTGAGTGTAACCGTGTCGAGATGAAATTGCTCATTTTCTTTAGTTTTGCGGTCATCAATAATGTTTTACTTCATTCTTGTTTGTGGAAACAAATTTATTTGAGCATCGCATTTTGTACTGATTGTTGGGCAGTCGAGCGAGCTCTCGGAGGTGCGTTACAGTGATGACGAAAAAATAATTGCAAAAAAATTATTAAAATGTTATGTTTTATTTTTGCAGCACAAATTAACATGTGTATTTGAGCGTTATAATTGGTCCCGATTCCTTGAAATCAGATTGTGAACGAATACAGATTAAGTTTATCCATTAATAATCCGTAACAATTAGAGTTCGATAAAGAGATCGCTCGATGATTAGCGGAATTATCTGCTGGCCTGATTGATATTGCAGAATTGTTTTTCGGTTACCATCTCAGGTTTCCCAAGAACAACTCTCCTCTGTCGCATTTGGAGTTGTATAAAGCGTACGCGTGATGAATAATGGAACATATTAGGCTGTCAAAAAAGTCCTGCGGTATTTTTTCAAATTTTCATTTGTTCATAAAATTAGTTACAATCATCTGTTTTAAGTCAAATATGCGCCGTTTTGTTCGATGACTTGTTCCCAACGAGATGCCAACTTCATAATACCCCTGTTATAGAAGCTCGCTTCCTTATTGGCAAAAAACTCGGATAGCCAACTTTCACAGGCCTCTTTTGTAGCTAACTTCTGACTACATAGCTCCCAATGGACAAAAACAGGTGGTAGTCACTTGGTGCAAGGTCCGGACTATACGGCGGATGTAAAAGAACCTCCCATCCGAGCTCCCGGAGCTTCTGGCGCGTCACCAAAGAAGTGTGTGGCCTGGCGTTGTCCTGATGGAATACTATGCGGCCTCTGTTTATCAAAGATGGCCTCTTCTTCATGAGTGCTACCTTCAAGCGGTCCAGTTGTTGGCAGTACAGGTCCGAATTGAGCGTTACGGTCAAAGATGTTTTTTTGCGTCAACGTGTGTGGCACCCATACATCGAGCTTCTTTGTGAATCCAAGCTTCTTCAAATGGTTAATAACGGTTTGATGACTTATCCCCAGCTCTTGGCCGATGCTACGGCTGCTACTATGCCGGTCTTTCTCGGCTAATGCTGCGATTTTGTCGCAATTTTCGACGACAGGCCTTCCGGAGTGTGGCGCATCTTCGACGACCTCTACACCAGAACGAAAACGTTGAAACCATCGTTGTGCGGTGGAAATGGAAACTGTGTCGGGTCCATAAACTGCACAAATTTTATTGGCAGCTTGAGATGCATTTTTGCCTTTGTCATAGTAGTATTGTAAAATATGTCGGATTTTCTCTTTATTTTGCTCCATATTTGCGACACTATAACTCACGAACGACTTAACCAAACCAAACACTGTCAAGGACTATATTATAGCGCAAAAATACCTTTCCAACAAGCTATAGTATGACTCGATACAATGAATACAACTAGAACTACGCGCTTACAACGACACCTCGCGGAAATACCGCAGGACTTTTTTGACAGCCTAATATAACCGCTCTGATTGGTTTTTGAGGAGTGCTGAACATATTGATGTGTCGATTGGAAGAATCCTCTCGGTTACCTTTTCAGGTTTCCTAGAAATAACACTAAGCCGTCGCGATTGGATTTCGAAAAATACATCCGATAAAAAATAGAATATACAACCGATCCAATCCATTTTACAGGTTTTCCTTCTCAGGATACCTTAAAATCTCTGCTGTGTATTGAGATAAGCGATTTTCAGAATTTAGCCACAGTGAATCCTGATTCTTACCTCTTCCCACTAACAACTATCCCTTCCATGATAATCGCTAGGGAATCACGCTGTAGAGGCGACCCAGTTTCCAGTAATTTTCGACAGCTGTTATGTCGGTCAATTTTCATAAAGAAGGTTCTGCAGTAATCGCAACAAATGCCTGTCAGACGATGCAAGGTCCGGACTAAATGATGGATGCATCAAATCTTCCAAATTATTATTTCGTTATAACAGTTGCATGTTTTTTCCCTTTTGGGTACATTTTCCTCTACGACCAGTTATTTAATCTATTGTGGCGGGCCCCTGTTTGTTGTAAGCCTCATCAGGGTGTCGTATCGCTATTAGTTGGAGTGATTTCCACTAGATGACAGTAGGCACGATCCCAATAAGGTATTATAGCACGAATGAACTTTATTGCCTTATTGGGGGAAGCTATTTAAACATCTGAGGGTTACATCAAACCTTTATCAAAGAAATTGCGACTTCTATGAAAAAGTGCTTCGCATTGACATAATAAATGTTCCGAGCTTCCACTCTCTATTTTACAGAAACGACAGGTATCATCTCCCTATTTACCTACTTTCTTTAAAGGGTATTTACTCGGGCAATGTACTGTCACTAGGCCACTGAATATAGGTCTTTTTTGTTAGACAGAGAAGTCTTTCAGTTACTTTATTACTTGGTGGTATAAATGATTTAGCCTGTCGAGCTACTGTACTATGTATACAGATGTCATCAATCTTTGATTTTAATTCCATTTTGTGGGGCCCGACAAAATGGTTCAGGTTCTAGGAATTCGATGATCCACATCTAGCTAACAAATCTGCTTTTTCATTACCTTCAACTCCACAGTGCCCAGAAACGGTTCACTGCACTTTTTTAGCTACCTCTTGAAGAAGTTGAATTCACTCCCAAACTAATTTAGAAGTACAGGTAACTGACTTCAATGCTTTCAATGCAGCTTGACTGTCAGAAAAAGTGCATATGTTTGCATGTCTATAATTGCACCTTAGACAAATTGTTGCACATTCAATAATTGCCTGTACTTCTGCCTGAAATGCAGTTGGCCACTTGCTCATTGAAATTGATATGTTCACTCCAGGACCGGTTATTCCAGTCCCGGCTCTTTCGTTCAATCAGTCGTTCAAAGTTGTATTGCCTACTCATCCAGTCCTCCTGAGTTAGTATCGGATTAAGTTTGAATTCCTAAGGTCTCCATCAAAGAACTGTTTTGTCCTTTTTTCCAGCCTCCAATTGAACGAATAGATATGAGGGAAGTAGATTCAACATTACATCTAGTGCTCTAGGTGGTGTACTACGAATTGCTCCTGTGATGGAAATTGTAGCTAACCTTCGTTATTTTCCTAGCTTTTCCTGAGCATGCTTAGCTTTTGTTTTTGGCCACCAAACTAATGGCGCATATGTTATTCTAGGTCTCACTATAGCAGTGTAGATCATTTTAGGTCTAGATCCCCATTTGTTATCGAATGTTCTCTTACTAATCCATAATGCATTTCCACGAACTACAATTACAATAGTGCAATTCCAAATGAAATGGAACTAAAAACGCAGATTTAAAAACTTGTATTGGGTTGGGGAAAAATAAATGTCGTGTATTGTCAATATATGGCAACACTTAAACATATCTTGTGTTGTACTTATCGCATCGGGACATACTATACGACTATTTAAAGACGACAATCTGTGCTACTAGTGTCGTTTTGACAGTGTTGTGATTGTCCTTTTCAGTCTCAAGTTATAGCGCGTCAAAGATGGAGTCCACCAAGCAAGAAATCCGCCATATTTTACGTTTTTACTACCTGCGAGGTAAAATTGCAACGAAGGCGGCCGAAAAAATTCGTGTAGTTTATGGACCCGATACTGTAACGATTCGCGCAGCACAGCGTTGGTTTGATAGATTTAGTTCTGGTGTAGTGGCTGTCGAAGATACACCCCGTACTGGTAGGCCAATCGTCGTAAAAACCGATAAAGTCGTTTAAATCATCCAAGTAGACCGGCATGTGAGCACTCGCTCGATTGGTCAGGAACTGGGTATAGACCATAAAACCGTTTGGAACCATTTGCTAAGAGCTGCTCAACTATGGCCAGACCCTCAACTCGGTTCTCTACTGTGAGCAGCTTGACCGTTTGAAGCAGGCGATTGACCAGAAACGGCCAGAAATGATCAATAGGAATGGTGTTGTTTTCCACCAGGACAACGCTCGGCCTCACACATCTCTGATGCCCCGCCAGAAGCTACGGGAGCTCGGATGGGATGTCCTATTGCACCCACCGTATAGTCCGGACTTGGCTCCAAGTGATTATCATCTCTTCCGGTCCATGCAAAACGCTCTTGGTGATACTAAGTTGGCCTCAAAAGAGGCTTGCGAAAACTGGCTGACTGAGTTTTTTGCAAATAAGGAGGGGGGGATAATGAAGTTGCCTTCTAAATGGCAAAA
The DNA here is from genome assembly GCF_029784135.1 of Toxorhynchites rutilus septentrionalis. NCBI lineage: Eukaryota > Metazoa > Arthropoda > Insecta > Diptera > Culicidae > Toxorhynchites > Toxorhynchites rutilus. Next base: position 105,389,167 of record NC_073745.1, read on the forward strand.
AAGTTGTTGAAAATTGTAAGCAAATTCATAAAATTACTACATGGCGACAATAAATTAGAAATATTTTTTTAAATATATCGAAAATGGCTGCATTTAGAAGGAGAATGATAATGAGCATTTTTGTTTTAAATCACATCAGAATCCACAATTTTTGGCTAAAAATAATCGTGAACATACTTCGAAGTTTCGAAAATTCATAAAAATTCGATGTTCCACAAAGTTCGTCAAAAATAGCTTTACCATCTTGTACTCATTTTTAAAATTTTCTACATGGCTTCTAATTCATATGAAAAAAAAAACAAAATTAAAAGACGGGTGGGTAATGTCGGGGACATAGCCGGAGAGACGTAGGACTACGCCAAGGCCATTTTATAGCGGCGGTTAAATTGGATTTTTCAAATAAGGTTTATTCCAAATTTCAATTAGCCCGAAGGAACTGTGAAAATTTTCTATTAATGTGGGACAACCCTACAGACATACAAACAAATCAAGTTGAATGGTTGCGTCTAAAAAAGTAGTTGGTTATTTTGTTACTGTGGACGCCGTTTTCTGGTGACGGACATCTTGGATTTGCATTTTCCATAAATAACTGTGTTCTACTAGTCAAGTCCTTCATTTGATACCCATATTGGTGCGGTTTTGAGAAAATATGTAATCCGTCATTGTGTGGTGGCGGCCATCCTGGATGTTCAAGATCATGAAATACCCAATTTTATAATGACTGCAGAGACAACGGTATGTTCCAAATTTCAGATCAATCGGTCAACAGGAAGAGGATCAAATTTCTATCAATGTGGTACAGCGCTAAAGACAAACAGGTTACATACAAACTTGTTACAGCTAAATCAAACCGTTTAAAAACTCCAGCATATTATCCAATCGAGGGCGATTAGCCTCTCCTTCACCCGGCGCGACGCTTCTACCGCTTTTAACGCACTTCGATAAGCGATTAGGCTCTCCTGTTCCACATCCCATAAAAACTCTTGTCTCTTTCTCTTGCGGTATCGCATCGCATACATCGCCTGCAAATGCATCGATATCTCTTATGCTGAAAATAAATATCGAGATAGCGTCCGGTGATAGAATGAAGCCAAGCACAATCACCGCTTTCTTCTATAGAGTGCGAGTCCGCAAATTTATTGGACTCGCGCGACCGAAATCGGTGTTCTGCAAAACCATCCTATATCGCTCAAATTAAAATGACGCATAATTAAAAAAACAAAGCACCTGTTTTTCCTGTTTGGCGTCCGATGATAGAATGTGGCCAAGCACCACCATCGCTCTCTTTATATAGCCATATAGTTAACGTTGTAGCGACCGCCTATATTTATTTATAATCTCTTTCTCATCCTCCACCTTCCTCTTGTCCATACGTTTCGCCCGTACCCGTGGTTGCATGAATAGCTGTTCGCTGCGGGAGCGCTGACAAAATGTATGGGAAAGTAGGGATTTCTGTCTTCCAATTTTTCATCAATTTGAACTTTATATGAGCTGAAAAACCCTAATGTATAGCATATAAACAATTGCTGAGGATATTTCCTATTAATGTGTGTATTTGGAATCAAAATCCATTAATTAATTGGAGAGGTATTGACGTTCAAAAACTGAACACTTTTTCACATCGAATTATTAAAATGGGCCCCTATATTGAACGGTTAGACGTATTCCTACGTCAAAAATACATATATAAATAAAAAAAAATTTTAATTGCAAAAGACAATAAATTAGAAATGTTTTTTCAAATGCCTCGAGAATGGCTGCATTCGGAAGGAGATTGAGAAAAAGTTTTTTTTTTATTTTATATCACATCAGGATTCATAATTTGTAGCTAAAAATGATTGTTAACATACAAAAATTGGAAGTTCCACGAAGTTTTACCATCCTGTACCCATTTTTCTACATGACTTCTATTTTATATATTAAAAAAAATTTAAAAATATGCAAATTAAATTTATTTAATGAAAAATAATTACGAACTATTTTTTTATCCCATCAGTTTATTTTTATTAGGCTCATTTAGCAATTCACCTGTAACAGAGCCGAATCCATTCGTGTACATTTTTATCTTAAAATAACTTTTGTTGTATATTACACTGTTATCATTTTTAGGCGTAAGAGTATTCCTATCCATCGATAAACATTTGTTTTATCTATTACAGAGTAGCCGTTCAGGCGTAAGAGTATTCCTATTCTATCGATACACAACACATGTCGCCTTTTTCGGCGTAAGAATATTCCTATTGTTCGAATGTTCACAGTTGGGCTGTTCACAGCGGGGCTTTTGATATGAGGCTTCCATTCTTGTGTTATTATTAGTGCCAATTACCGATGAAGCAGACCGAAAATGTGAGCGGTAAGGGACTGGGATTACCGTCACATGATGATTGTTGCTAGGACCTGGTAGCTAGAATAACACACAAAGATGGTCAGTTGAGGGGGCCTGAGTTCTGAGCTCATGATTGTTCGCTTGGTTGCGGACACGCAACCAATTTGGCTACTAAGACCCCCCACTAATTATTTTTCTCAGTGTATATTTTTTCACGTTTAAACATCAATACTCTATAACTCTTTCTAAGACACTATTTCGGTAAGGCTCATAGTTTTTGAGATAGAAATTATCAAAGATTTCTCTTACTCAAATCGATACGCCCTTTTCAAAAGTTACGCTTGAGTCAAAAAATTCCCAATTGCTGTGGAAAACTCATATTTCCTCCAACCAAAACGGAATACAAGATTTCATTCGAATCAAAAATACTCATGTTTTGTCATTTGTCGGTTTCATTTGGAATTGCTCTACAACATTCTTAACTATAATCATGCAATTCCATAATTACAACACAACCCCTTTGAACTTCATTAAGCTGCTACATGCGATAGCTAACCTTCGAGGTATGCAACACGCCGGAAGCAATTCTGCCATCCGACGACAATCTCCTTCGGGCGGATTTCCGCCAAGAACCTCGACTGCCACGAATGACGATATGCATCTTCACAACAGTGTGTGTGAGCAGTTTTTTCACCCGTCATTTATCAAAAGATGATCACTCGTGCTGACGGAGTTGTCACCAGCTTGGCAATGCAAACATAAGTTATTGAGGAATTACAAGTTCCTTGGAACCCGCTTTCATTGTTGTAATGATAGAGGACCGAAGGATTCGGGCTCGAAACGAATTGTTTTCTTAGAAATTCACAACGGTTAAGCCAACATACACGCTCGATATCGAGATGTAGCTTTTCGCTGCACATGAATTAACAGTTCTAGTTCAGGTCATTACCGCCCACCAAAAGGGCAAATATGTGTTTTTGTTTCCAGTTGAAGACCTGCATAATTAACTGATGACATTAACTCCGAAGTTTTACTGTAGCCGCAAATATATGACTACTGTTGGATATGATTTAATCATCAAACTTACGCTCCGGTTTGCCACCGGTGTGCATTCGAATGCCGGGATTGCATGTAGGCCAACAGGCCGGCACTGATTGTGTTTTGTGTAGCTGATTTGTGCCTCACACTGACTGGTACAAATTCAAGGCAATGTTTGCTACTAACCGTGACTCTGCTAATTTATATTATGAAGAGAATTATGATTGTTTAATTGAAGATAAATAGTATGACAGAATGCTCATTATGATCATAAATGCCGTCAAAGATAGAGGATATAATGATTGAATGGTGAAATAGTTTTATCCGGATTACACGAGAAATTATCTCTTCGTATTTCAACGAAACACTTTCAGTGTTGTTACACTCACTGTTTAAAACACTCGGTATACCGATCCTACCCGGATGGGTCACGATAATCCACCTCATTGTTGACGGCAGCTTGTTTTTTGCTGAAATCGAACAATTGGATTTGGCACAGTTCGCACACAGCCTTGCCAAAGATCAATACCCCCGACCAGATATATTGCCGTGAGGCTGCAAAATTATTTCTCCGCGTTAACAAATAAAGCCTTGCTTGCTTTTCAGCGTATTTAAAGTGGAATAAATCTCGGTGAACGCCGGCGCTACCGTCAATGGCAAACGTGAATAACAATACGCTATGAGCACCCACACGAAGTCTGCATGGATGCATGTTTGAATGAAACTACTCCACCGTATCGCGCCATTTTCCCATACCCGGCGAAATCCGGAAACCTTGGATGACTGACTGCAGACTTGATTGAATTATCGACTTAACATCCTTTGAGAATTCCGTCCCAATAAAGTGTGCTCGAAATTCCCCTCTTGATTCATACTTGACATTTCTTTGCGATGCTTATCATGTGTGGGACGAAAGAGGTAAACTTTGCACAGATAAACGATTTGCGAAAGTAAACAACTAGATAAGGAAGAACCACTTTCGAGAGAGAGATGGCTAGTTGAGAAAAATTGTGTGATATTGGCCGGCCGGAAGATGTATCGATGTGAATTATTTACTGCTTGAATGTTGAATTGTTAGAAGCTGAAATCAATCTCATACGTCATAAAATATAACGTCAAGTTATAGGGGAAACACTACTTTATCCTTATACATTTTTTTTTTCATTGATGGAATAAAAATCAAAAGTGGATGTAATGTAAAATGTATTTTGTAAGTTTATAATTGTTTTGTACATAATCTAAGAATCCCGCTTGACATTTTAGAATTGTTGAATTGTTTGTTTAACAAAATATAATTTTCTTTGTTGTAATAGTTGCGTCGAAATATTTCCAATCAAGTGATGCAAACATCATTGCGATCTATGAACAAATTGTCCAGTTATAAGCGTTCAATATTTCTCATTATTTTTTTACAAGGAAAGTTATCTGTGAAAGCGGCGATGAATTGTGGATCTGCTACGACAATCGCAGACGGGTCATGGGTAAACCCAGGTAAGCCATCATTGTCGCAGCCAAAAAGCAACGTAGTGGATAATATTATACTACGTGCTACTGAAAAGGACGAAACTGTTAGTACCGATGCCAACAAACATCATATTATAAGAAATATAAGGAACAAAGGTCATAGAGTGGTGTGTCGCCAACAATGTACAGGTAACTTAAGAAAAAGAGTAATCCCAACACGCCAGAGCTCCGCCCAATCGAAAAATAATGGACCATTGTCGAGTGGAATTAAATGAAATGTCAAAAGCAAAAAACAAGTTTAAGGCAAATTAGCGTTCTGCAGCGAACAAAGTTGATCAAGACACTCGGCAATTCGGTTTCGAAACCTCAGGTGAATATTTTTCCAGTACCCTTTGTAACCGTTCGAAATCTCGACACGCGAATGTAGTGAAACACGGTGGCTTTAGCGCCACTCCCAGTAGGGAGACTACCTGTCGTGTTGAATTAATGCTCGACTAACTACAAGAATAGCTCAGGGTCAAGTTAGCCTCGAACGATCACGTACGATTCCAGGAAGAGGTCATGTAGTTACAGGTGAACTCTCTTGCAAGAAATCATATCCGACCAATACGCGGATTTCACGAACGCACAAAAGAACACTTTCAAAAATCTCACCTAACCGAATGAAAGCGTTGGGAGAGCGAATCAATCACCAATCTTCGAGAAATGAATAAAATCTATTAGGAAATGTTATCTCAATGAAGGAAAGAAAACAGTGTTTAGAATCCTATTTACAATTTCATTTTCTACTTGTTACCTACTCTCTCCTTCTTCTCTTCCTACCCTAATTCTCCCGTTTATCCTTCTCTCTTCCCAAATTTCTCCAACTTAAGAAATTCAACATAAATTAACGTAACGTGTAACGTGTTACGTTTGGCCATCCGTAAAATTAGCACCTACACTGAGACCAATTTTTTGGTAAATATTACCAATTCTCTAGTCATTTTCTACCCTACTAATCATTGGTACATCCTACGAAAAAAAATTGGTAGACACAAATGTCAAACAAAACTATGGTTTGTAAGTCCAATGTTGGCTCAATTTCGGCTTTAGTAATGGCTAATTTGTTGGCCCTCCATTGGTTCAATAATATTTTTATTTTAAATATTTTTATTTTTATTAATATTCTTAATCCTTTCCTATTTTTTATAAAATATTGAAAAGTTTTTCCTGCATGCTTTTAGCGAGCGAGTTGGGTATCACAGTACTCAAAAGTGTGCTTTTTCGGACACTTGCCAAATTTTGTTGGATCGCAAATTGCATCAATTCGTTCTCATCTTCGAAGATGATTTGACGCCGGAAATCGACACCGCGTCGTACGTACTCGAACGGGACATCAAAACAGTAAACCTCGATAATGCATGCCGTACGCTCTTCGCTTTCTTTGATGTGGCTCACACTGGTCACGGGTGTCTCTTATTCGAATACGTTGCCAAATACACCCAGGTTTTTTTTACGCGGGGATACGTACCTCGTAAAAAAAACCGCGTTAATTGGAAAATCCGCGTAAAAAAAACCGCGTTAATTGGAAAATCCGCGTAAAAAAAACCGCGTTAATTCGAAAATCCGCATAAAAAAAACCGTGTTAATTGGAAAATCCGCGTTAATTGGAAACTCCCCGTAAAGAAAAAAAGGTCACATAAAAATCCTCTTGAGAATCGTGATGGGGTGCGGCATACGCTCTGAGGGAGCTTGAAAAGGAGAGATATGAACTGAGAGAGAGAAGTGATGTTGCTCAGGTTTACGCGCAAAAATCGCGCTTATTTCATTCCTAAATGGGATTGATGCTATGCATGAATTTCATTGTGTGTGGCTCTCGACGAGCGGACTTGAATACATGTACATGAATCTTTCTTCCCCCAGCCGTTATGTGGGGTTGGGTGAAACTTCGTTGCACACGAAGGTCGTACGGAGGATTTCTGCTTCGCAGTGGTGTGCTCATCAACCCATTGCACAAGCTTTATGATATCTCGAGATACTTCTTCTTGCACTTGCAGATTCATCAGCTAGCGACCCAGCTTGTATTTCTCCTGGAAATGCTTTCTCTGCAGCGCTAATTGCCTCTGTTCCAACTCTAACTGCTTCTGGTCTAATTCTTTCTGTTCTGTCAGGCATTTGCGTTGAAAAATCTGTCCTCCGACTTGACGTGGTCGTTCCCATCGAAACTGGCATAGGCGGTGGTGAACAACGCGGGCAAATTGAATCTGTGTTCGCTACAGATGCATCGAACCTGGAACATAGGTGCGGCACTAATATCCGTCAATAGCACTAAGTTTCGTCATATGGTCTCAGGAAGCATGAGGGACAGATTTGATATTGCTCAGTTTTTTTACGCGGTGACCGCGTTAAAAAACCGCGTTAATTGGAAAATCCGCGTAAAAAAACCGCGTTAATTCGAAAATCCGCGTTAAAAAACCTCGTAAAAAAAACCTGGGTGTATGATAACCGCGTTCAACACATGGAACAGCGGTATTTCTATAAAATAGAACAAATTGCGTAATATAGTGCCAAATATTTCAAAAATAATTGAGCATTTACCTATTTTTACTGGAAATCCCAATGGAAGCTGCATAGTCACATGCGGATTGATCATTGTGGATCAAAATTTGTAGTACTTGTTCTTTAAATTTGATCAGAAATTCTCCACTCAGCCACATGTTAGTTCAGAACCGCTGCACACTAGATGTGATTATTTTCGATTTTCCAATACCTCCTCCCTAGAGTTCGATGTCAGAAAAATACTTCTTCACGGTGGAATCTGTCATGGGCAATACCTTCGAAGAGATCGCAGTTTTCTCCAGTGAACTGTTGTTTTCCGATCCTATGCTGATGTTGTTGTCCGAGGGGAACATGCCAGTAGGGGCAGTTGACTTGGATTGGCGCTAGGCTTTTTTTCTGCCGTGTCGACGATGGATTTAGATCTCTGTGTGATGATGATGGTTTTCGCTGGGTGCCGTCGCCAAGTACTGCTGTAGAATTAATGTTATCGTGATGATGTGTTTGAAATTGTGATACTTTCGCCGTAGCATATCGTTCATCAGCTAGTGGAGTTTTTGCTGCAGGTAGTATATGGAATAACACCGACAATCTGCGCTGTTGCTGCTGCTTCCATCCGAGTCGATGTTGTCCGAATCGGTAGCTGTTGATTGCTCAATGTAAAACGGTTGTTGTTGGTTTCCTAGCTGCTGACGGCACGATTGGTGCAACTGATATCCATCGTTTCCTGGAACAACGAATCGATCGAGAGGCGATCCATTGCTGCTGTTGGTTGCGATCTGTGGATAATAGAATAAAGGGAAAAATCAAACAATAATCGGATCATCAATCAATTGTGCACGGCGACATCCGCCGTTTTTGGCCACTGATGTATCTGAACACTTACGGCTGCGTGAAACCGTTGCTATGGATTTCTACGATTTTAAGCTGAAAAAGGAAAATATTTAGATAAAATGAATCATAATACAACCAAATGTTTACCTCCGTACCGCTTCGCTTCCATTAGAGAAATGGCGGTTGCATACACACAGTTGCCAGAAATGAAAATAATCAAGGTTACACGTGCTATGAAGTAAAATGTACAAATCATTGGTAGGGGTGTACATTGCATCTGACATCAGTTTAACAAAGTTTTTGTAATATTTACAAAAAATTTGTACATTTTACAAATGTTTCGACTACTAAAGATTTGGTAGCTGCATTTACTAAAGTTTTTCTCCAGTGTAGCTGCGAGCAGGGTTTCGCCGGGCGTTGCTGACTGGCTGCGTGCTATGCTGTGTGCGCTGATACAGGCTGGATACAGATGAAGCCCGATTTATCGTCAGTATGCCACCGTTTCTTCCAGTAGCTACCGCATACGATATTGCGGTCGGGTCACAAATCAAAAAGCCCAGCGTGTAATGGCGGACGCTGGGGGACACTGCGACTTCGTCGAATTCCGGTCGGATGATCCTTATTGTCTCACATCCGTTTCGTTGCGGTTGGGAAAAAACAGGAAGTGGGTTATATCTATGGTATAACCGCAAGGGTGACGTAGGACTATCGTTGATTTAGAGATCATTTGTTTGAAGTTGAATCTAAATCCATCCTGAATGAATGAATAAATAAATATTTGGGTGACTTCAAAAACGAGAGTGTTACGTTGGAGACTCAAGGTTTTATGCATCCAATATTGGATACAAAAAACCTTGTTCTGAAGAATAATCTTCAGAAGCTTTCCTGCTAACTGCATTTGATTGACAAATCACAAAACCAAATGTATGTGGTCGCAGTATTATATGGATAGAAAACATTAAAATAAACTCGCTTGAATGTAATTTTCAATTCCAAGGGGAACTGGCAGATTATTTTTCAGCAACGATCATTTCTTTCCAGGTTTCCTCTCGATAACCAGCAAACGAAAAGAGTTGCGCGCGTGTATGTGTGTGTGTGGCGGCTGCTTCTATGTCTTCCCGAGGAACCGTATTTCGATGCTGATACTCTCTTGGTCACCAGAGTATCAGCATCGGCTTTTCTGCGCTCCCTCACAGTTAAAACAAACTGATTGCATTTCAGGTCAGGTCAGGCCAGGTAATGAATCCCTCGATCCCTCGCCGTTCAGCTCGTTCAGTAACGATGTTGTCTTGTCGATGTCCTCAGGCGTCGTGCACAAATTACGTAACGCTAAAAATCCGAATTTTGAACCACCTCTCCACCCCCTTTCGTAACGCAATTTCCTATCTCTAATAAACAGAAAGTAACGCAACATCTACCCCCTCCCCCCTTATCGCGTTACGTAATTTGTGCACGACGCCTCACGAAAAATGAATCGGTTTCACCACCAGAATATCATTGCAGTATGCTTTTCGTGCGTGATTGAATCGAGAGAAGGTGTGGTTTACGATGGCAATTTGGAAGGCAAACTAGAGGAGAATGAACTCTCTGAGTATGAAAATTTCGGCGACTGAGCAATAATCGATTGAAAATTATATAATTTTCGCGATATGAAACATTTTCCGTTTTTCATGTTATGCATCCAATATTGGATACGAAAATATCCTACTGATGGGAAAGAATAATCTTCAGAAGCTTTCCAGCTAATTACACTTGATTGAAAAATTACGAAATCAAATGTATTTGGTCGCTGTGTTCGCCATATAATTAGAAAACATTAAAATAAACTCTTTCGCATGGATGTATTCTTCAATTCCCACGGAACTGGCAGATTATTTTTCAGCAACGATTAGATCTTTCCGGAATTTTCTCGATGCTGTATGACATCCAAACGAAAATTCTCGTTTCAGTTTGGCCTGCAAAAAAAAACAGGAAGTGGGTTATATCTATGGTATAACCGCAAGGGTGACGTAGGACTATCGTTGATTTAGAGAACATTTGTTTGAAGTTGAATCTAAATCCATCCTGAATGAATGAATAAATAAATATTTGGGTGACTTCAAAAACGAGAGTGTTACTTTGAAGACTCAAGGTTTTATGCATCCAATATTGGATACAAAAAACCTTGTTCTGAAGAATAATCTTCAGAAGCTTTCCTGTTAACTGCACTTGATTGACAAATCACAAAACCAAATGTATGTGGTCGCAGTATTATATGGATAGAAAACATTAAAATAAACTCGCTTGAATGTAATTTTCAATTCCAAGGGGAACTGGCAGATTATTTTTCAGCAACGATCATTTCTTTCCAGGTTTCCTCTCGATAACCAGCAAACGAAAAGAGTTGCGCGCGTGTATGTGTGTGTGTGTGTGGCGGCTGCTTCTATGTCTTCCCGAGGAACCGTATTTCGATGCTGATACTCTCTTGGTCACCTTCTCTTCTCCTTCTGATCGATCGGCTTTTCTGCGTTTCCTCACAGTTAAAACAAACTGATTGCATTTCAGGTCAGGTCAAGCAAGGTAATGAATACCTCGATCCCTCGCCGTTCAGCTCGTCCAGGAACGATGTTGTCTTGTCGATGTCCTCAGGCGTCGTGCACAAATTACGTAACGCAAAAATCTGGATTTTGAACCTCCCCCCCCTTTCGTAACGCAATTTCCTATCTCTAATAAACAGAAAGTAACGCAACATCTAACCCCTCCCCCCTTATCGCGTTACGTAATTTGTGCACGACGCCTCACAAAAAATTAATGGGTTTCACCACCAGAATATCATTTCAGTATGCTTTTCGTGCGTGATTGAATCGAGAGAAGGTGTGGTTTACGATGGCAATTTGGAAGGCAAACTAGAGGAGAATGAACTTTCTGAGTATGAAAATTTCGGCGACTGAGCAATAATCGATTGAAAATTATATAATTTTGGCGATACGAAACATTTTCCGTTTTTCATGTTATGCATCCATTATTGGATACGAAAATATCCTACTGATGGGAAAGAATAATCTTCAGAAGCCTTCCAGCTAATTACACTTGATTGAAAAATTACGAAATCAAATGTATTTGGTCGCTGTGTTCGCCATATAATTTAAAAACATTAAAATAAACTCTTTCGCATGGATGTAGTCTTCAATTCCCAGGGAACTGACAGATTATTTTTCAGCAACGATTAGATCTTTCCGGAATTTTCTCGATGCTGTATGGCATCCAAACGAAAATTCTCGTTTCAGTTTGGCCTGCAAAAAACTTTTCTGAACTCTAATCCATCAAATTTGGAGCCCTGAAAAGGGCCGTTGATTATATGCTAAGCTAATATAGCACCCTCTCCTTGGATTCGACGGGCCAGCTGAATGTCCTTGGGCATGATGTGACGCGTTTTACGTGGATAGCACACAAATTTGTATCTTCGAATAAGCCTCCTGCAGCGTCATAACCGCGGAACTTTGGAAGCGCAAGTCGGTTTTGAAGTCCTGAGCAATTCCACGAACCAAATGCTGCAAAGGTAGCTTGCGGATCAGCAATTCGGTCGACTTCCGATAGCGATGAATTTCACGCAAAGTTCCCGGTCGATAGCGATGTGGCTTCTTCACCTATCCTGCGGCTGGTGCGCTTATCCGAGCTGCTTTCGTGTGCCTTACCACTGAAAGACTAACCTGCTATCTGCTTGGTCCCAAACAAACGAGTCGTCACGGTGCGAGAGTAGAGTAAGAAATGAACGAAAGCAAAGGAAGCGTCATTTTATAACCTGTTTTCGAAGCTATCATTAAGCTATTGAAACAATTTTCCGACTCAATAAATAGCAATCATATAACTCTTGGACATTTTATCTTTTGTATGAAATGATTATCACTGTTCCGTTGATCCGAAGCAGAATGAATCACGCTTAAAGAAGGAATGGATTTTTTCTTGGAATTTACTCAGCAAAAATAATGCCCTTTCCCAACACTTAAAAACGACAAACGGTAAACAGTTTCATTAAAGTGATTTCTTCGATATGGGGATATATTCACTACATCATGTCATGTATTTCATATTCTTCATTATGAAATCCATATCCATGGCACCTATCGGTATCGAATTATCATCGACACCACGATTTTCGCTAAATGCTCCTTTCAGTTCGGTCTGTAAAAAACTTTTCTGAACTCTAATCCATCAAATTTGGAGCCCTGAAAAGGGCTGTTGATTATATGCTAAGCTAATATAGCACGCTCTCCTCGGATACGATGGGCCAGCTGGATGTCCTTGGGCATGATGTGATGTGTTTTGCATGGATAGCACACAAATTGGTATCTTCGAATAAGCCTCCTGCAGCGTCATAACCGCGGAACTTTGGAAGCGCAAGTCGGTTTTGAAGTCCTGAGCAATTCCACGAACCAAATGCTGCAAAGGTAGCTTGCGGATCAGCAATTCGGTCGACTTCTGATAGCGATGAATTTCACGCAAAGTTCCCGGTCGATAGCGATGTGGCTTCTTCACCTATCCTGCGGCTGGTGCGCTTATCCGAGCTGCTTTCGTGTGCCTTACCACTGAAAGACTAACTAGCTATCTGCTTGGTCCCAAACAAACGAGTCGTCCTGGTGGGAGAGTAGAGTAAGAAATGAACGAAAGCAAAGGAAGCGTCATTTTATAAACCATAAAAGTATAGAATCTAAACCCCACCCTTATTATATTCGTTGCTTACCCTGAGAGAGAAACGAATAACATCGAAGTAAGTATACAGTAATGTATTTGAATCCGGACACTTTGCGTTACATTTAATACCATACCGCAGCCACAACATTTTCTGCATGTTGAATTAATGCGATTGATTAGTAACTATCAAGAAATTATCAGTAACTATATTAGCAACTATTAATCGCATAAATTCAACATGAAAAAAATGTTATGGCTGTGGTATGATATTGAATGTAATGCAAAGTGTCCGGATTTAAAAGCATTACTGTAAAAAATAGTTAACTCGACTGAAATTTTTTCGGTTCGGCCTGCAAAAACGAAATTAAGAGCCCCCGCCGACTGCAGACTGACTTGTCGACCGATAGTTCGGTCGGCTTCTTAATCAGTACGGAGAAAAAAAGTCTGTAGTGTACAGCATAATGCATAGACGTAAGTATGAGCTTCCCCATTTCACATTCCAATAAGATTAATGGGTTTCCAAGTGGGCGCGCTACATACGGATACGAATGATTTCAATAACCTGTTTTAGAAGCTATCATTAAGCTATTGAAACAATTTTTCGACTCAATAAATAGCAATCATATAACTCTTGGACATTTTATCTTTTGTATGAAATGATTATCATACTGTTCCGTTGATCCGAAGCAGAATGAATCACGCTTAAAGAAGGAATGGATTTTTTCTTGGAATTTACTCAGCAAAAATAATGCCCTTTCCCAACACTTAAAAACGACAAACGGTAAACAGTTTCATTAAAGTGATTTCTTCGATATGGGGATATATTCACTACATCATGTCATGTATTTCATATTCTTCATTATGAAATCCATATCCATGGCACCTATCGGTATCGAATTATCATCGACACCACGATTTTCGCTAAATGCTCCTTTCAGTTCGGTCTGTAAAAAACTTTTCTGAACTCTAATCCATCAAATTTGGAGCCCTGAAAAGGGCTGTTGATTATATGCTAAGCTAATATAGCACGCTCTCCTAGGATACGATGGGCCAGCTGGATGTCCTTGGGCATGATGTGACGTGTTTTGCATGGATAGCACACAAATTGGTATCTTCGAATAAGCCTCCTGCAGCGTCATAACCGCGGAACTTTGGAAGCGCAAGTCGGTTTTGAAGTCCTGAGCAATTCCACGAACCAAATGCTGCAAAGGTAGCTTGCGGATCAGCAATTCGGTCGACTTCTGATAGCGACGAATTTCATGCGAAGTTCCCGGTCGATAGCGATGTGGCTTCTTCACGCTTCCTGCGGCTGGTGCGCTTATCCGAGCTGCTTTCGTGGTGCCTTACCACCGAAGGACTAACGAGCTGTCTGCTTAGTCCCGATGAAACGAGTCCTCACGGTGCGAGAGTAGAGTAAGAAATGAACGAAAGCAAGGGAAGTGTCATTTTATAAAACATAAAAGAATCGAATGTAAACCCCACCCTCTTTATTATATAAGCTTACTGTATACTCACGAATATAATAAGGGTGGGATTTAGATTCTATACTTTTATGGTTTATAAAATGACGCTTCCTTTGCTTTCGTTCATTTCTTACTCTACTCTCGCACCGTGAGGACTCGAGCTCGTTAGTCTTTCGCAGACAGCTCGTTAGTCATTCGGTGGTAAGGCACACGAAGTCAGCTCGGATAAGCGCACCAGTAGCAGGATAGGTGGAGAAGCCACATCGCTATCGACCGGGAACTTCGCATGAAATTCGTCGCAATCAGATATCGACCGAATTGCTGATCCGCAAGCTACCTTTGCAGCATTTGGTTCGTGGAATTGCTCAGGACTTCAAAACCGACTTGCGCTTCCAAAGTCCCGCGGTTATGACGCTGCAGGAGGCTTATTCGAAGATACCAATTTGTGTACTATCCATGCAAAACGCGTCACATCATGCCCAAGGACATCCAGCTGGCCCATCGTATCCGAGGAGAGCGTGCTATATTAGCTTAGCATATAATCAACGGCCCTTTTCAGGGCTCCAAATTTGATGGATTAGAGTACAGAAAAGTTTTTTACAGGTCGAACTGAAAGGAGCATTTAGCGAAAATCGTGGTTTCGATAATAATTCGTTACCGATAGGTGCCATGGATATGGATTTCCTTATGAAGAATATGAAATACATGACATGATGTAGTGAATATATCCGAAGAAATCACTTTGGTGAAACTGCCTTATAAAATTATTTGTGTACGAATGCCGCAATCGATAGTCGACTCTAATTTGCGCTGAGTAATTTCCTCGGAGGACTCGATTCCTCCTTTGAACATTAATAATCTCTTTCTGGCAAAACGATGTGGTATGAATCACATTATTTGAATGATAGAATGAAGAAGTTTTCTGCCAATTTCCTTCAACCTCCAAACGTATCTTTCTCCCGTTTGTCGTTTTCGCGTTCGCTAATCCTTTCTCACAACACCCATTTCTCGTTTGAGAAATTGTTGAGTAAACATTGTTTGCCAGTGCGCGTAGAGCGGGAATTCCTAAAGATTCATTGCACCTCTAATAAATTGTCGAAAGACGTGGTCTTACGTTGATCGCACTTGATTGAAAAAATCCAAAACGAAATGTATTTGGTCGCAGCATTATATGAGTAGAAAGCAAATAATCGCTCGAAAATGACTTGATTTTCGCGATGTGAAACATTTTCCGTTTTTCATGATAACAAAACCAAATGTATTTGGTTGCAGTGTTATATGGATAGAAAACATTAAAATAAACTCTTTCGCATGAATGTATTTTTCAATTCCAAGGGAAACTGGCAGATTATTTTTCAGCAACGATGATAGCAACGAGAATTCCGCGCGTGTATGTGTGTGTGTGTGTGTGTGTGTGTGTGGCGGCTGCTCCGATGTTTCAAGCGGAACCGTGGCATCACTCTCCTCCTGATGGATTCCCTTTTGGCCTTAGGTGCACAAACAGGCTCTTGGTGACACCGTTCATCAGCGTTTTCATGATAAACGAAATTAGCTTCACAACAACAGCGACAACATGCTCCAATCGCTGTTCAATCATAACTGAGTGGGTTTACGAGCGGCGCTCGCTTATATACCGATTGGTGATTTCAATAGCCTGTTTTGAAAGCAATTTTAAGACTATTGAAACAAGTTTTTGGATGAAAACGTAACAAGTATATGACGCGTAGACATTTTATCTTTCAAATGAAGTGTTTATCATACCATTTCGTTCAGTTGTTTAAGAGCTATTAACGCTCAAAATCTCGGTCTCCAGCGTAACGCTTTCGTTCTCGAAACTTTGGTTTTACACCCCGGTATAGAAATGAAAGACGTAGTCCTACGTCAAAAATGTTATGGCTGTGGTATGATATTGAATGTAATGCAAAGTGTCCGGATTTAAAAGCATTACTGTAAAAAATAGTTAACTCGACTGAAATTTTTTCGGTTCGGCCTGCAAAAACGAAATTAAGAGCCCCCGCCGACTGCAGACTGACTTGTCGACCGATAGTTCGGTCGGCTTCTTAATCAGTACGGAGAAAAAAAGTCTGTAGTGTACAGCATAATGCATAGACGTAAGTATGAGCTTCCCCATTTCACATTCCAATAAGATTAATGGGTTTCCAAGTGGGCGCGCTACATACGGATACGAATGATTTCAATAACCTGTTTTAGAAGCTATCATTAAGCTATTGAAACAATTTTTCGACTCAATAAATAGCAATCATATAACTCTTGGACATTTTATCTTTTGTATGAAATGATTATCATACTGTTCCGTTGATCCGAAGCAGAATGAATCACGCTTAAAGAAGGAATGGATTTTTTCTTGGAATTTACTCAGCAAAAATAATGCCCTTTCCCAACACTTAAAAACGACAAACGGTAAACAGTTTCATTAAAGTGATTTCTTCGATATGGGGATATATTCACTACATCATGTCATGTATTTCATATTCTTCATTATGAAATCCATATCCATGGCACCTATCGGTATCGAATTATCATCGACACCACGATTTTCGCTAAATGCTCCTTTCAGTTCGGTCTGTAAAAAACTTTTCTGAACTCTAATCCATCAAATTTGGAGCCCTGAAAAGGGCTGTTGATTATATGCTAAGCTAATATAGCACGCTCTCCTAGGATACGATGGGCCAGCTGGATGTCCTTGGGCATGATGTGACGTGTTTTGCATGGATAGCACACAAATTGGTATCTTCGAATAAGCCTCCTGCAGCGTCATAACCGCGGAACTTTGGAAGCGCAAGTCGGTTTTGAAGTCCTGAGCAATTCCACGAACCAAATGCTGCAAAGGTAGCTTGCGGATCAGCAATTCGGTCGACTTCTGATAGCGACGAATTTCATGCGAAGTTCCCGGTCGATAGCGATGTGGCTTCTTCACGCTTCCTGCGGCTGGTGCGCTTATCCGAGCTGCTTTCGTGGTGCCTTACCACCGAAGGACTAACGAGCTGTCTGCTTAGTCCCGATGAAACGAGTCCTCACGGTGCGAGAGTAGAGTAAGAAATGAACGAAAGCAAGGGAAGTGTCATTTTATAAAACATAAAAGAATCGAATGTAAACCCCACCCTCTTTATTATATAAGCTTACTGTATACTCACGAATATAATAAGGGTGGGATTTAGATTCTATACTTTTATGGTTTATAAAATGACGCTTCCTTTGCTTTCGTTCATTTCTTACTCTACTCTCGCACCGTGAGGACTCGAGCTCGTTAGTCTTTCGCAGACAGCTCGTTAGTCATTCGGTGGTAAGGCACACGAAGTCAGCTCGGATAAGCGCACCAGTAGCAGGATAGGTGGAGAAGCCACATCGCTATCGACCGGGAACTTCGCATGAAATTCGTCGCAATCAGATATCGACCGAATTGCTGATCCGCAAGCTACCTTTGCAGCATTTGGTTCGTGGAATTGCTCAGGACTTCAAAACCGACTTGCGCTTCCAAAGTCCCGCGGTTATGACGCTGCAGGAGGCTTATTCGAAGATACCAATTTGTGTACTATCCATGCAAAACGCGTCACATCATGCCCAAGGACATCCAGCTGGCCCATCGTATCCGAGGAGAGCGTGCTATATTAGCTTAGCATATAATCAACGGCCCTTTTCAGGGCTCCAAATTTGATGGATTAGAGTACAGAAAAGTTTTTTACAGGTCGAACTGAAAGGAGCATTTAGCGAAAATCGTGGTTTCGATAATAATTCGTTACCGATAGGTGCCATGGATATGGATTTCCTTATGAAGAATATGAAATACATGACATGATGTAGTGAATATATCCGAAGAAATCACTTTGGTGAAACTGCCTTATAAAATTATTTGTGTACGAATGCCGCAATCGATAGTCGACTCTAATTTGCGCTGAGTAATTTCCTCGGAGGACTCGATTCCTCCTTTGAACATTAATAATCTCTTTCTGGCAAAACGATGTGGTATGAATCACATTATTTGAATGATAGAATGAAGAAGTTTTCTGCCAATTTCCTTCAACCTCCAAACGTATCTTTCTCCCGTTTGTCGTTTTCGCGTTCGCTAATCCTTTCTCACAACACCCATTTCTCGTTTGAGAAATTGTTGAGTAAACATTGTTTGCCAGTGCGCGTAGAGCGGGAATTCCTAAAGATTCATTGCACCTCTAATAAATTGTCGAAAGACGTGGTCTTACGTTGATCGCACTTGATTGAAAAAATCCAAAACGAAATGTATTTGGTCGCAGCATTATATGAGTAGAAAGCAAATAATCGCTCGAAAATGACTTGATTTTCGCGATGTGAAACATTTTCCGTTTTTCATGATAACAAAACCAAATGTATTTGGTTGCAGTGTTATATGGATAGAAAACATTAAAATAAACTCTTTCGCATGAATGTATTTTTCAATTCCAAGGGAAACTGGCAGATTATTTTTCAGCAACGATGATAGCAACGAGAATTCCGCGCGTGTATGTGTGTGTGTGTGTGTGTGTGTGTGTGTGGCGGCTGCTCCGATGTTTCAAGCGGAACCGTGGCATCACTCTCCTCCTGATGGATTCCCTTTTGGCCTTAGGTGCACAAACAGGCTCTTGGTGACACCGTTCATCAGCGTTTTCATGATAAACGAAATTAGCTTCACAACAACAGCGACAACATGCTCCAATCGCTGTTCAATCATAACTGAGTGGGTTTACGAGCGGCGCTCGCTTATATACCGATTGGTGATTTCAATAGCCTGTTTTGAAAGCAATTTTAAGACTATTGAAACAAGTTTTTGGATGAAAACGTAACAAGTATATGACGCGTAGACATTTTATCTTTCAAATGAAGTGTTTATCATACCATTTCGTTCAGTTGTTTAAGAGCTATTAACGCTCAAAATCTCGGTCTCCAGCGTAACGCTTTCGTTCTCGAAACTTTGGTTTTACACCCCGGTATAGAAATGAAAGACGTAGTCCTACGTCAAAACTTTTCTAAACTCTAATCCATCAAATTGGGAGCCCTGAAAGGGCCGATGATTATATGCTAAGCTAATATAGCACCCTCTCCTTGGATTCGATGGACCAGCTGAATGTCCTTGGGCATGATGTGACGCGTTTTGCGTGGATAGCACACAAATTGGTATCTTCGAATAAGCCTCCTGCAGCGTCATAACCGCGGAACTTTGGAAGCGCAAGTCGGTTTTGAAGTCCTGAGCAATTCCACGATCCAAAAGCTGCAAAGGTAGCTTGCGGATCAGCAATTCGGTCGACTTCCGATAGCGATGAATTTCACGCAAAGTTCCCGGTCGATAGCGATGTGGCTTCTTCACCTATCCTGCGGTGCGCTTATCCGAGCTGCTTTCGTGTGCCTTACCACTGAAAGACTAACTATCTATCTGCTTGGTCCCAAACAAACGAGTCGTCACGGTGCGAGAGTAGAGTAAGAAATGAACGAAAGCAAAGGAAGCGTCATTTTATAAACCATAAAAGTATAGAATCTAAACCCCACCCTTATTATATTCGTTGCTTACCCTGAGAGAGAAACGAATAACATCGAAGTAAGTATACAGTAATGTATTTGAATCCGGACACTTTGCGTTACATTTAATGCGATTGATAAGTAACTATCAAGAAACTATCAGTAACTATATTAGCAACTATTAATCGCATAAATTCAACATGAAAAAAATGTTATGGCTGTGGTATGATATTGAATGTAATGCAAAGTGTCCGGATTCAAAAGCATTACTGTAAAAAAGAGTTAACTCGACTGAAATTTTTTCGGTTCGGCCTGCAAAAACGAAATTAAGAGCCCCCGCCGACTGCAGACTGACTTGTCGACCGATAGTTCGGTCTGCTTCTTAATCAGTACGGAGAAAAAAAGTCTGTAGTGTACAGCATAATGCATAGACGTAAGTATGAGCTTCCCCATCTCACATTCCAATAAGATTAATGGGTTTCCAAGTGGGCGCGCTACATACGGATACGAATGATTTCAATAACCTGTTTTCGAAGCTATCATTAAGCTATTGAAACAATTTTTCGACTCAATAAATAGCAATCATATAACTCTTGGACATTTTATCTTTTGTATGAAATGATTATCATACTGTTCCGTTGATCCGAAGCAGAATGAATCACGCTTAAAGAAGGAATGGATTTTCAGCAGAAATCAGCAGAAATAATGCCCTTTCCCAACAATTAAAAACGACAAACGGTAAACAGTTTAATCAAAGTGATTTCTTCGATATGGGGATATATTCACTACATCATGTCATATATTTCATATTTTTCATTATGAAATCCATATCCATGGTACCTATCGGTATTGAATTATCATCGACACCACGATTTTCGCTAAATGCTCCTTTCAGTTCGGCCTGTAAAAAACTTTTCTGAACTCTAATCCATCAAATTTGGAGCCCTGAAAATGGCTGTTGATTATATGCTAAGCTAATATAGCACGCTCTCCTCGGATACAATGGGCCAGCTGGATGTCCTTGGGCATGATGTGACGCGTTTTGCATGGATAGCACACAAATTGGTATCTTCTAATAAGCCTCCTGCAGCGTCATAACCGCGGAACTTTGGAAGCGCAAGTCGGTTTTGAAGTCCTGAGCAATTCCACGAACCAAATGCTGCAAAGGTAGCTTGCGGATCAGCAATTCGGTCGACTTCTGATAGCGACGAATTTCATGCGAAGTTCCCGGTCGATAGCGATGTGGCTTCTTCACGCTTCCTGCGGCTGATGCGCTTATCCGAGCTGCTTTCGTGGTGCCTTACCACCGAAAGACTAACGAGCTGTCTGCTTAGTCTCGATGAAACGAGTCCTCACGGTGCGAGAGTAGAGTAAGAAATGAACGAAAGCAAGGGAAGTGTGATTTTATAAAACATAAAAGAATCGAATGTAAACCCCACCCTCTTTATTGTATAAGCTTACTGTATACTCACGAATATAATAAGGGTGGGATTTAGATTCTATACTTTTATGGTTTATAAAATGACGCTTCCTTTGCTTTCGTTCATTTCTTACTCTACTCTCGCACCGTGAGGGCTCGAGCTCGTTAGTCTTTCGCAGACAGCTCGTTAGTCATTCGGTGGTAAGGCACACGAAGTCAGCTCGGATAAGCGCACCAGTAGCAGGATAGGTGGAGAAGCCACATCGCTATCGACCGGGAACTTCGCATGAAATTCGTCGCTATCAGATATCGACCGAATTGCTGATCCGCAAGCTACCTTTGCAGCATTTGGTTCGTGGAATTGCTCAGGACTTCAAAACCGACTTGCGCTTCCAAAGTTCCGCGGTTATGACGCTGCAGGAGGCTTATTCGAAGATACCAATTTGTGTGCTATCCATGCAAAACGCGTCACATCATGCCCAAGGACATCCAGCTGGCCCATCGTATCCGAGGAGAGCGTGCTATATTAGCTTAGCATATAATCAACGGCCCTTTTCAGGGCTCCAAATTTGATGGATTAGAGTTCAGAAAAGTTTTTTACAGGCCGAACTGAAAGGAGCATTTAGCGAAAATCGTGGTTTTGATAATAATTCGTTACCGATAGGTGCCATGGATATGGATTTCCTTATGAAGAATATGAAATACATGACATGATGTAGTGAATATATCCCCATATCGAAGAAATCACTTTGGTGAAACTGCATTATAAAATTATTTGTGTACGAATGCCGCAATCGATAGTCGACTCTAATTTGCGCTGGGTAATTTCCTCGGAGGACTCGATTCCTCCTTTGAGCATTAATAATCTCTTTCTGGCAAAACGATGTGGTATGAATCACATTATTTGAATGATAGAATGTAGAAGTTTTCTGCCAATTTCCTTCAACCTCCAAACGTATCTTTCTCCCGTTTGTCGTTTTCGCGTTCGTTAATCCTTTCTCACAACACCCATTTCTAGTTTGAGAAATTGTTGAGTAAACATTGTTTGCCAGTGCGCGTAGAGCGGGAATTCCTAAAGATTCATTGCACCTCTAATAAATTGCCGAAAGACGTGGTCTTACGTTGATCGCACTTGATTGAAAAAATCCAAAACGAAATGTATTTGGTCGAAGCATTATATGAGTAGAAAGTAAATAATCGCTCGAAAATGACTTGATTTTCGCGATGTGAAACATTTTCCGTTTTTCATGTTATGCATCCAATATTGGATACGAAAATTTACACTGATGGGGAAAAAAATATTCAGAAGCTTTCCTGTTAATTGCGATTGATTGAAAAATAACAAAACCAAATGTATTTGGTTGCAGTGTTATATGGATAGAACACATTAAAATAAACTATTTCGCATGAATGTATTTTT